>NC_056535.1:0-90000 GCF_910596095.1 Thunnus maccoyii | reverse complement strand
GCAGTCTCCAGTGCCTCAGGTATAGACAGCTTGTTGTACTTCCTGGGTATCCCTTTCGTCCCCACACCTTTCTGTAGCTCTGAGAGTTGACTAACTTCTCTCTGCGTTGCCTCCAGCCTCCTTCTCCATGGAGGGTAATGTTCTTTGTGGCTCATGGTGTTCATCTTGTAGCCAAGCATCTCTAGGATCACTGTTGCTGTGGTGTATATCAGCTGATTGGTCTCAGTTATGGTCCTGGTAGGGATAGTACATAGTGCTGCATTCACATCCTCTAGCAGACTTTCAGAGGGTACTTTGTCACTTAGCCTTGGTAATCGGCTACGGGGGTGCTGGGTGTCCAGCTTAGTTATGATAGTCATTCTTAGGTCAGTTGCCCTTGTGTTAAGGTCGTAAGGGCTTGTTGGGGCTTGGTACCCAATCTCGGAGTGTGGGGAGGATGATGATATCTCCCCTCTGACCTGTCGTCCTGGCTCCCCCTTGCCGTAGCATGTTCGTTGTACCTCATCAATCTCTAGTTGTGATAACAGCTGCCATTTGCGGATGTTGGAACACTGGGCTAGTAGTTGTTTCTTTGTAAGCTTAGATGTTGGGTTTCGAAGCATCCATATATCCCACAACCTCTGCATGTAGCCCCTCTCATTGGGGTTACTTGTATAGTAGCATTCCAACAGATCCCTATTCTCTGCTCCATCTATGTCTTGTTCCAGTAGCCCATTTCTCATCAGGGTGTCCTGGTTCCCCAACACCTGACGCGGACCTTGTTGACCCGGGCGACGTCCGAGCCAGTATGACTCTCGAATTTGTGGTTATTTATATATATATATATATATATATATATATATATATATTTTAGTATTTTTGTATCTTTTCTTTCATATATTTCATACAGTTAGTGCCAATGTTTGACTGAACTTGTGGAGGATGTTCAGACCCTCTCTGGAGGGAGACAGGAGAACCAGGTCATCAGAAATTTAACTTTTTTGTCCTGCAGAGTCATACCAGGAGCTGTGGATTTTTGTAGTTGTTCTGCCAATGTATATATATATATATATATATGTGTGTGTGTGTACATATATATATATGTTGAAAAGGGCTTGGTTCCTCAGCTCGGATGCTGACAGGGCCACCTCGTGCTCTTTCACGGCAAGCTGTGGTGGAGATAACAGCAGAGTCGACTCAGTTGAAGAAGAGTGGGGCAGAGAAGTTATCCGGGTGTACGTGAAGAAATCCTTTTCTTCCTTCTGCAGACAGTGAGAACGCTGGGTCACAGCAGCAGTGGTCTGCTCTCGGATCCAGTGATTGTGTTTGGTTGAACACGGGGAGAAGTCTCAGCTTGTCCAGTGAGAGGAGAAACTTCCAGTCGGTGGGGAAAAAGACACGTGTCGTGGAAAATCCTCAGATGGGCCAGTAACTCTTCAGATTACTCACGACTCAACACAAATCTCAAAAATTCATAAGAAAGAGAGAGACTCAAAAATACACTGGAAGCTGGTAGAGTTCAATGTAAATAGGTTTACTGTGCATATAAAAAGATACAGAGCAAACCAAGGCCTTTTGTCCTGGGACAAAGAAAAAATCTGATGCAAAATCATAAAACCTCATATTATATACTTTTCATAAAGTATATTCACTAACCAAGACCACTCCTTCTAGAATATGGATTTAATGGTTTATTGGAAGGGTGATGGAAGAGCAGGGTGAAAAGGAGGAAGGATAGTTAGAGGGATGATTGGAGAGGGAAGGATGGATGGGGGAAGGGAGAGGGTCAGGGGTGTGAGGATGCGGGGGTGAGTGTTGAGGTCGTGGGATGCGGGATGAGGGGGTAAGGGTCGAGGGGATGAGGGTCGAGGGATGGGGAGAAAGAAGAGCAGGCGGGAAAGAGGGGAAGGAGGGAATGGATAGGAGAGTGATAGATGTAAAGAGGAGAGGCGTCGACGTCAGGGAGATAAGCGGGAACAAGGGGGTTGAGACTCAGGGTGGGGGTGCTGTCTCGATGATCTGGCATCTGTACGAAGCCCCCAAAGAGACTTCAACCAGAGAGGCGAGAATAAGATTTCTTTATGTTATCCAGGTCGTGATGGATGTAAGTATGATAGGCGGGAGACGACCAACGGCCGAGGATTTTGATGATGTTGTCGGGAATATCTTGTCTAGAGGCGGTAGAAGCGGCTTCAATACGGAATGAGTGTCCTGAGAACTGGTCAGGGGATATGCTGGATCTGGCAAGTACTGAGCGCAAGTGGTGATGGAACCAAAAACGTGTTGCTACCCTTCCCGTTTGCATGATGAACAGAGGGTCTTGAGGGGAAGCTCGGTTGCCTAGTCTTGTATTGATGTACTTGTGGATGGGTTCGTAAGGACTTATGTATGAATCTAGGCAGAAAGGTAGATGGGTTGAGGTTGACCCGACTGGTTGGTCTTGCTGCGTTTGAAGTGGTAGATGAGTGTGTCTGAAGAGTGGAAAGAGATGTCGGACAATGTGGCGTGTAGTGAAGCCAAAAAAGGCTAGTAAAAACATGGACTCCAGGGCTCTGTCTATGTGGGGAGACAAGTAGCCTGTGCGGAGTGTGTGAATGCATCGGGCCAGAAGGTCTGACGTAAGGGGTGAACGTTTTGGTGTGGGGTGCGGCTCCGCCTTGCGGAAACCTTTAATTAATATATTAATATGAGATTGGGACAAGGCCGGGCATGGCACTCCAGAAATCAATTTAACGACGAAATTGATTCCACTGAGGGAAGTCTGTATGGTGGAAGACTTGATCTTGAGTTGAGTGTGGGAGAATGTAATGAAGCAGGAGAGGGTAAGAATGTCCAGTGAAGGGAATGGGAGTCCGTGGGAGACGTGAAAGGCTTTAAAGGAATTCCAGCCGGTGAGGTATGAAGATAGTGTTCGAGGGGTGACGCTGTTGATGATGTTGTCCCGGGAAATGGTGACCAGTTGTTCCAGTTGCGGGTTCAGTTGTAGATTGTGGCTGAAAACGGAGGGACTGGAGTCGGAAGAGGGTTGGAGGCTGGAGCTAGTTGTCTGAATTTCTGAAACAGGAAATGAGAGAGTGAATCAGTGATAGCGTTTTTGTGACCTGGGATGTGGAGTGCTCGGATGATGAACTGGATGTGCTCGAATGTGAGCTTGCGCATGAACTGCATGATGTCTAGATTGTGTGACTGGCCTTTGTTGAGGATGTCGACGACGGCGCTGTTGTCAGAGTGGATGGCGATGGTCTTTTTGGACCATTCGTGCCCCCAAAGAATGGCAGCGATGATTATCGGGTACATTTCCGAAATGGTGGAGGAAGGGGCCAGGGAAGAGAAGTCAGGTGGCCATTTGGCTGAGAACCATCTCCCGCCGTAGTAATCGCCAAAGCCGACTGAGGGGGCGGCGTCGGTGTATAGCTGGATGTCATTAGCGTCTGTGACGTGGTTGTCGTAAAAGAAGGAGATGCCGTTCCAGGAAGAGAGGAACTGGTGCCACATTTTTAGTTCCATCTTGCATGCGCGGTCTAGCGTGACGTGGTCGTGGATGGATTGGACGGCGGTGGCTATGGAGAGAAGGTGTGACAAGAAAGATTGGCCCTGAGGGATGATGCGGGTGGCGTAGTTGAAATGGCCCAGCAGTGAGAGTAATTGACGTTTGGTGCATGTGTTGGCCATGAGAAAGTTTTGAATGAGTAGAGAAATGCGGTGGAGTTTCTCAGTAGGCAGAGATGCTTGGAGTGCAATGGAGTTGAGGGTGATGCTGAGGAATTCCAGGGATGTGCTTGGGCCTTCTGTTTTCTCTGGAGACAGGGGAACACCAAGATCGGTGAATGCGGAAGTCATTGTAGTGAGACCGTGTGACGGAGGCGAAGACGGTGGCGTGACTGTGAGGAAGTCATCAAGTAGATGGATGACGTACGGGAGTTTATAATTATTGGAAAGAATCCAGCAGAGGGCTTTGGACAATGAGTCGAAGATTTTTGGGCTGCTCTTGCAGCCGAAGGTTAGACGCACGGCAAAACGGTACGTGCCCTTCCAGGAGACTCCGAAGAGGTGCCAGTAGTTGGGGTGGATGGGGAGGACTTTGAAAGCACTTGTGATGTCTGCCTTGAACAACCATGCTCCTTGGCCCGCGAGGTGGATGAGGGAAATGGTGTGGTCTATGGTGGCATACTGCATGGAAAAGTCCAGGCTGGGAATCAGGCTGTTAATGCTTGGAACAGTGGAAAGTTGGGGGACGAGAGGTCGATGATGAGCCTCTTTTTCCCGGAGTACTTCCTGGTTGCCACTCCGATTGGGCTGACTACAGCTGTTGCTTTGTTGGGTTGTGTGGGCATGTGGCTCTGGCGTGGGTTCCTCCGCAGAATTAACAAGTGTGGAGGAATTTGCAGCTGGAGGAGCTGCAACCGAGGTCGTTGAAGTTATTGCAGATCATCCGTCCTCCCTGGTAGAGGACAGGTCTCCCTCTCCTGTCCGTGCCTTTGGGGAGGGGGCCAAGGATGGACGGCTGATCTATGGCAGGTTTGGGGGTGATGGATGGTGGGGGAGCCACCAATGGCAAGCTGTATGGCATGGCTGGGCTTCGCTTGTCTGTTACCGAGGCGCAGGGCAGGGGGGCGGAGAGGGTGCATGCTGCAGTGGGATGGGAAGGGGCGCCACACATTTCGCAGTGCAGAGAAGCGCGAGCTGCGAAAACTCAGCAGTAGAGAAAGGGAGGGTGAAAAGAAGAAAGAGGGGGAAAAGGTCGGGTATAACTTGTGGAGCTGCTGGGGCCCGCTGTTGTTGGTGCTGTCTGAGCGGCTGCTGTGGTTGGTGCAGGTGGGAGAGCAGCTGAGGTGGCCGGGAGGGAAGGGGCAGCAGAGACAGGAGCCAGAGAGGAGGAGGGGATGCTGGGGTGGTGGGATGTATATGCATGGGATGTAAGTGCCGCTGAATAGAAAGTAGGAGGAAGAAATGGCTGTGGAGCACAGAGAGCCTGCATAGGATTAGAAGCAGCCTGTACTGGAGAGGCTGAGGTGGCTGAGGATGAAGGTGTGCGTCTGGCGGAGTGACGTGCCGTGACTTCATGGAGGTCGTTGCGCGTGCGACGCTGGGAACCCAGAGAATCGTGGGGAGATAAACGGGAGAGAGTGTTGTCCTGCAGGGAGTTTGTGTATAATTGAAACAGTCTTGCCTTGTTGTCGGTGCGGTGGAAGGGGATGTTATTTTGGCTGAGGAAATGCTTTAAGCGAGCGACGGTCCACTCGGACATGTTTGGGGCTGAGGAGTGGTCAGTAGGCTGGTGGCGAGGAGAGCGCTGCGCGCGGTGGCTGCTCCTCTTGGGCGGGCTCCGGGATCTCGAGCGAGGCTGGAGTGAGCGTCGGGAATGAGTGACTTCCTTCGGACGCCGAGTACGGGACCTTCCCTTGGAGCCGCTGGGGAGCGAGTGGCTCGATGATCGACGGATCGACGGAGGATGGGGGCCGAGGGGCCGGGATGAGGGTAACTGAGGAGCGCAGGCAAGGCTGCCGGAAAGATCGGACGCCGGGGGATGTCTCCGAGACATCGAACAAGTCCTCGTCCGAAGCATTGAGGAGCAGTTCGAGGTCCATGATGTAAGTAAGAAAAGTTTAAGTTTAGATGCTGGTGTGTCACAGGGTGCTTGCAAGCTGAGACAAAGAGGAGAGGAGCGGATGTGGTGTGTCTAAATACCCTGTGGTACGGAAATGGGATGTATACAAGGTGTGGTCTTTGGTTCCCAAACTTTGTTTATAAGTCTATAAACTTCATTTGTGGAGCTTAGTTTCTAGTCTACGCCTCATTTTTAATTAAATTCAACCATCTGGTCATTATTTCTGGGGTTCATAAGTGAGCTTAACACTGGTGATAATACAAGTGTGACTTATCTTAAAAATGACTGCCTCAGCATCTTCCACCTTTTTCTCACACTAAAAATGGACCTGGCGGCCTTTAATCATTCACACAGAAAACCAAATTGCTATATCACAGATTAGCCTTCTTGCTAACTCCCTGGGAACTGTCTCTTATTGGCATAATGCTATTGTTGCACTCTCACTGGCATATTCGTTTGATCATGGAAAGGCAGTTTTTCACCACATTCCCCCCTTTGCGACTTTATAGTCGCATCAAAATATCTTCTCTATCTGCAGTGATGGAGTCAGTCATACCATAGAGCAACAAAGCTCCTGTGGTGAGATGACCATAAATGTGGATACCATCCCGAGTGGGTCCAGTCATTACAGATCATGGCGCGGAAAACCTCTCCTCCCTGTTTGGCGGGGAGTGAGTAAAAGCCGCACCTTGCCTACACCTCCCTGATCTGAGTTGTAAGAGCAAACCTCTGTTAGCTTGATGAGGGAAATCTTCACCTTCACCCACTGATAGAACATGTTAATTTCCCACTGTGTAGTTTTTAATTTACTCATTGCCACCATCTGCTTAGTCTGAGCCTTAATCCATGCTGTCCTAGTATCACGCTTTGCTCTACCTGTGTGCCGCTTGTAGAATTGCTTAAACTCTCTCTTCCATTTTTCTAAGGTTTCTACTGAAAACAACTATTAATTTAACTATTAATTTATTAGCTGAATATAGTCTTGGTCTGGTACTTTAAGGTGTATATGGTGATGGTCAGTTGGTCAATCATAGATCAGTGTCAGTATTTCTCCTAGCGGTATGCGTCCTTGTGTTGCTACTACTGTTGCGGTTGCCAATGCACAATTCTCTATCTGTCTGCTGGTGTTCTGCATGTTAGTGTTCTGCATGTTAGTATTCTGCATCTCAACTGACTGTCATGCCTCTACCCCTCTCACTATCAATGTCATTACTAAAATTGGAGCCCCTATTATCTGTATCAACATAACAATGATCATGATAATTAGCTCCATCATTAAGCCTACATGCCCTCTAAGAGGATTCCTCAGATTCATCAAGATATTTTGTTTTTTCTTTCGGCTTCTGATGACCCGCTGGTGCTGCTTCTGGGCCTGATGACCTATTAGCCAATCTCTGGGATCTTCTCTCTCCCTGTGGGACTGTAACATCTTCCCCAGCTTGCTTTCCTAAGGGTGCAGCACTTGCCCTTAAATTGTCTCTGAGTTCAGTTAGTGTCCTTCCTGGCGCCTCCACCCTGCTGCAGTGATTAAGGTGATACCAAACAGTCTTACCTTCAACTTTTATGGCAGTTGGAGTGGCTAAGATCACCTTGAATAGCCCTTGGTTCCTGAGTTAGTCCCAGTGTTTTCTCTTTAACACCCTGATGTACACGTAGTCACCAGGCTGCACCTGATGGAGATCCTCTTCATTCTCTCTCCTTCCTCCTTCGGTGGCACCTTTCACCTGTTGAAAAATAGCTTTGTGGATAGCAGTTAGGTGTTTGACATAATTTGCTAATTCCATTTCCAACTGTTCGAGCGGAGGTCCCTTATAGGGTCCTCTGAGATATGCAACTTGCAGACCTGTAAGCATTTCATGCAGGGTTAAGTGTGTCATACATTTTCATCTTCATTAGTGCCAAAGGTACCACATCTGGCCACTTAAGCTTTCCTCTTTCATACAAATCCCAACACATTTTAGCCAATCTCAGTTTCAAGGTACCATTTGCTCTTTCCGCCATCCCTTGCAACTGCAGATGATACACACACCCTAATCTGTGCTTGATACCCATACACTTAGTCAGGAGCTGTATCGTTGCATTTACAAAGTGTGGACCAATATCTGAGCTGATTTTATCAGGTGCGCCAAATCGTGGTATGACCTCCTTAATAAGAAACACTGCTACTGCTTGTTCATAATTCTTAGCTGTAGCTATAGCCTCTATCCACCAACTGAATCCATCAATAATAAACAACACGTACCGTTTGCCTTGTGCCTTTCTGTCTTTTCCCACGTCAATAAAGTCCATCACTTTTTTGTCTGAATGGACCATCAGGCACCAGAATGGTAGCAATAGGCGTCAGAAACGCTTTTTTGGCAATGTCATAGCTGACAGCAATTGAGCTCTCGCTGCCCCATGAGTTACAGGCGTACCATCAGCTCTCTGAAATCCTCTTTGCCTCCATATGTTGCCAAAAATATGACAGACTCTGTAAGCATAGGCTGAGTCTGTATAGATGTTAACTGTCTGTCCCTCAGCCAACTCAGCAGTCAAAGCCTTGATTTCTGCTAGTTGTGCTGAAAAGGGTTGATCTAACCCTTTCACCTGTACCGGAGAAAAGGTTTTCATATCATCATTTAACTTGGCTATGCCATATCCAGCATGGCGACCCATTTTATCTCCAAAACATGAACCATCAAGAAAAAGAGTTAGCTGTGCTTCAATTGGTTCATTGTCTTTTCTAGCTTTTAAAAATGTTTCTGTCACCTCTGTGCAGTCATGCGGCTCCCCATCTGTTGGCAGTACCATTTTTGTTGCTGGATTTATGGTAGTGCATCTCTGAATGTCAAGCTCTGGTGCGGAAAGTGTAACTTCATAAGCTGTTTTTCTCCCATGGTTGAGCACAAATCTGGAACCTGTCAATAATGCATGTAACTGATGTGATGTATATAATATTACTGGGTGTCTCATAGTTATGGTGCCAGCTTTTTCAGGGGCAGTGTCATCACAGCTGTGTCACTGTGACTTCCTGTGGTGTTGGAGCGTCTCTGCCAATAAGAGGTGAGAGTTTCCGGATTTAACACCAAGGTGCGAATTGAGCAGAGCAAGTTGGGAGATAGACTCCCTTTGTTTGACTGGCACCTTCCTTGTTATCAGGTATTGTGACTGCATGCAGGCCTTTGTTTCATGCACATTGAGTATGAGGCCCAACAAAACTATGATGACATCTTGTACAGGCATGCTTAAAGCCCCTTGATGCTGTCTACCATTCTACACTCAGGTTCATTACTGGCAGTATAACATTCATCATTGCATCCTGTAAAAAAAGGTTGGGTGGTCCTCTCTCTCTGAGAGGCAGGATTTTCATATGTATTTGTTTATTTACAAGGCCTTTATTGGTAAGCTGCCTTCTTACATTAATTCCATGCTAGTTTCGTCCACTGGACCCCATTGCACTAGGACTAATGACTGGCTTACACTCCATGTCCTTCGTGTTCATACAGAGCTTAGAAAAAGTGCTTTTGGCTTCTTTGCACCATCAACCTGGGCCACACTACAAAGCACTTTAAAAATGAGTTCATTGGTAACTCTTGGTCATTTTAAATCCACTGTCTCAATTTTTTAAACTTCTGGACCTGTTTTTAATTGATTTTGTTGTTGCTCTATTAATTGTATTTATATGTTTGTTTTATTGTCTTCTTTCCTGCTCAACGTCATTGTGTATGAGGGCTTCACCCTCAATGATTTTCGAGTTTAAATAAAGACAAATAATATAAAGGTTAGACCTGTATTTGTCATTTAATGGTTATTAAGTTTCACTACAGAAATCATTCATCAGTATTGTAAGTTTCCGTTGATTATGATTTATTCTAAATAGTTTTACTGAGACTAGGCCTGTATCCCCCAGGTCCCAAAGTGCTTGTAAGCAATAAACAATCAATTAATCGACATCAGAGCTGCTTGTGTGTCTTCGTGGGAATCAACTTCTAACTGTCAGTCGTTAGTCCACCACCATCATCACAACACAACACAGAGACTGTATCAGACATATAAATGAGACTAAATGGGGGCGGTATAGTCAGAAAAGGTATATATATAGTCAGAAAAGACAATCCCCCATTACATAGACTGATAAAGGCCACGCCCATTTCCGCCTAAAAACTTTTCTGCCATTTTGGATTTTTCATTAAACACATTTTTTGCTTTTGTTGGCACATTTTTCATCTAATCTTAACTAAACTTGATATATACCATATTTAGACGATCCTGAAAAAAGCTTATGTGTTTGTTTTTTGGTATCACTTATCATTTTGTCTGTAATTAGTTACTCAGACTTTTTAAGGTGTGGCCTGATGCCCTTAACAGGCCATAACTCTTCAGTTAAGTTGAATTTACACCAAATTTGGAAATGTTGTACATGCAGCCACACTGAACAAGTGTGTAACCCACAGGGGGCGCTAATGTAATATAACACGATATTTCTATAATTCTGTTGTCTTTAATGAAATGAAACTTGGTACACAAGTTCTCCATGAGAATGTGCATGACATATTCAAACTTGGCAACAACAGCCTCGCCTTGTGGCCCTTAGCGATACACCACCATACTACTTATTTAATTCCATATCTCTTAAAAATAATATTCCATGGTAACAAGTTTAGCAAATTTATACAGATGGGGTTGCTGAACAAGTCTGCAGCATCTGATACAATTTGTAGGTGGTGCTACAAAATTTTAAAAAGTTGCTGCTGGAGCAGAAACTTGCAGCAGCAGTAGCAGCAGCTGGCAATAGCAGCTAACAGCTTGCAGCTCTCACAGGAATTTTCTTCAAAAATACAAATATTCTAGTTAACTATGTAAACCCATCAGAACTTTTAAAGACGGTCTGTGGTATTCAGGAGCCCAAACTAAAGATAAGCGATGAATGAATTAAATGTCTTTGAATAGCTGATGACATCACTCAGGTAGTTGACCCTTAACCTGAGAATCCCCAGTGTTCAGTGTGCGCCTGCTCTGCTAGTGTCTGCTAGTTAATGTTCACCTCACAAACTGATAACATCACGCACAAAGGTCACACGAAGAGAAAGAAAGCACTGCCAGGCACAAAAGGAGCAAAGCCAGCAAGTGAGAGGAGGGAAGATAAAAAGGGATTACCATGGTGGTCATCACAGAGCTCCAAAGTAAGTGTTCCCACAGTTCCTCTCTTCTGAAGTATTAGCTTGTAGAAGCTTTGCATCTCAAGGTAAAATACTACATGTATACCAAGAAAGTATAGTATTTGGAAAGTTTATCATTGAGGTCAGTTTACTCAGGCCATTATCCGTAAGCATCACAGAATCATGTCTAGGAATTGTGCTGACAGTTTGACTTAAAAATTACTCCTGTAAGAATGAATGAACAGGGCTGATATATTCAAAACTTCTAAATGCTCTTAACAGTGGTCCTAATCTCTGACTGAGTCAGAAAATGGGATTTAAAAGCTTGGTATAAAGAGGCTCAAACATAGTGTTGTAAAACTGGGACTACGATCATGTCTTCCCACATTGCCCATCTCAAACACAGCCAATAGCAATCCTCCAAAGGTGGCGAGACATGGCTGCTTCACATTCATTCATTACAGTGTCATGCACACCTTGTCATGATCAATCATTCATTGTGTCCAATGTTATATATACCTACTTAATACAGTATTTCATAAATTATTTATACAAATCTGTGGAGGTCTTCTAAAATGTTTGTTTGTTAATTAAATACATAATTGATTGTGTCTGGTTCACTGAAACAGAGAAAACGGGGTCAACATAAAAATAAAATTTAATACTTGTAAGTGCATATATTTAGAATAACTTCATGTGTCATTTCTGTTTTCTTGTCTATTGTTACTCTTTGAAACTCACTAGAATTCTTTGTACTTTTTGGAGGCTCACAACCCCAAAAATGATTGCACTTCAATATAATAATAATAATAATAATAATAATAATAATAATAGTAATATTGTATAAAGAGTGCGATCATTTGATTGTATTCATGCTGAAATAATTCGGGCGCTAACACCAGGTGTTTACTCTAAAAGCAAAATGACATCATCCTCAAAATTCTGATGCACATAAAAAATTTTAACACATCAAAATTTGACTCTGAGAGGCTTACATACAGTGAAAAGCAGTGAATCACTAAGTCTTATAGTTTTCTCATTAGCTACACCATGGATTGCTAAAAAAAATACAATCACACCAATTAAATTTCATCTGTCTTTGATCTAAATGGCTAACACAGGTTGAGATCTTGGACTCATTAGTTTTTGTAGTGTAGGGATTTCTGTAACAACTTACCCTACTTCCAAAGTGCATGGAACTGCATCAAGTAAACTGTTTATTAGTTTTAGGCCATGCAAGCAGGTTGCCTTGGCTGCTGCTGAGGCGCTCTACTGGTGTAGGTAAGCCCGTAAAACATGCACTGTGACACTGCACCATTCTTCATGCTCCCATCAGCAATGGACACTAAAAGTATTGTGAATATGTGGTTTTGGAGCTTTGAGGTGCAATAAGCATAAACACAGCTGTGAGTGACTATAATCACTACTGTTTCCTTTTTGCCAGTTAAATGTGAGGAAGCTCATTGATATTTTTAAGAATATGGCTGGTAATGTTCTTTGTTTTTGTAATTATCAACAAATCCCATAAAAAAGATTGAAACCAACCAACACTGAAACCCCCCCGCCACAGACAATAAGTGAAAAGGAAAAATATAGAATAACCCAAAATAAATTCACTGATCTACATGAATCTACAGTCTCCTGTGCAGGTTAGGACATTTCTGCAGTTATCCCTCAGAGATAAATTAAGTAAATAATTAAAATTAACCATTGAGAACTGTTTGCATGCTCTATGTATCTATCACTAAATGAAATGCCCGCAAATCATTGTGCTGAACTTTTTGTATTGACTAAATGAACTGACTACAGTTCCCCTGTGTATACTTGTCTTCCAGAGATTGGCATTGGTCTGATGGGATTTGGTTTATTTTTCCTGCTCTTTGGTGTGCTGCTGTACTTTGACTCTGTCTTGCTGGCCTTTGGGAATGTGAGTGATCACTCACACACACACATCTGCTCAGTGTCATGTCATTTAACATTTTAGAGTTAATGACCAACTTGTTAATTGAGATAATGTATGTATTTCACAGCTGAAGACTAATTATTATAATTATGTTAAATATGACATGATTATTATAATTACCAATGTCACTTTAAATGAGAAGGAATGAAAGAGGTATACATTGTAGGTGTTTAAACAAGAAAAATGGCTGCCAATATGGAATAACCTTAGGCTCAAATCTCATCTTCAGTAAGACTTGCAGCAAAGGTCTTAAATGAATTGTATATGAAATCTTCTTGACCGCTTGGCCACCAGGATCCAACCTATAGGAAAACTTTAGACTAAAAAATCAGCTGGTTATATTATTTACTGGATATTATCCAAACACAGGCTGTGTGTCTGTCAGGTTTTTCATTAAGGGAGCAATTCATCAACATCTTAATTTGCAGTGAGTTAACTGACTGGAAAATTAAAAATCACATAAAATCTGCTGTCATTTTAAACATTTGAATCTTGCATACATATCGTGTATCTTTACAGGGTGATGATGATGATGTTTTTAATTATCATGATGAAAGGCTTCTTACTCTAAACAAGTGTTTAATTAGATTTAATAAGCTGATAAATTCCCTGTTTGTGGTAGAATGACATGCTCTTACAGTAACTGCTAAAGGAGAGAATTTAAACACATGCTAAATATTTACTTTGGGTTACAATTTAAAGCTACTATTTGACTATTTCTCAGTTAGGTGCCACCTGGTGGAATATGAGACAAACAAAACATATTCCATCAGAACCACTGAAAAATTCAGCAATATTTTACTTTAAATCCCCCATTAATAATTTATAATCAGTGTATAAACATTTAATAAATGGCTTATAACACACTGTTATTTAGTTATAAATAGATAAAATAACAGATATAAGAAGTGTTTATTAATGTACAGTATCTGTCAGCAATTATAACTTCTCCCTTGAAGACATATTTTATTACTATATTGTCATTCCTTATTATAGTTCTAGTTGTCAACAAATACATTAATAAACACTTATTTCTGCTTACAGCTACATTATTGTGTGTAATGGACCATTGATTAATTGCTTGTTTGCTGCTGATAAATGCTAAATAGTACTCAAATTGTTACCAAAAAGCTTCAACAATAATGTTAAAGAGGACCTATGATGGTCATTTCTCATTTTTTTGATTTTTATTTTTTGACTTGATTATTTTATTTTGAACTGTGAATCATGCAAAGCATGATTCACAGTTCAAAAAAACTCTTTATTTATCTTATACTGGCCCTTTATGCAGCCCCTCACCTCAGCCTTTGTCTCTAACAGGCAGTTTTAGCTCCTGTCTCTTTAAGCCCCCCCCTCCTGATGAGCCCACTCTGTTCTGATCGGCCAGCTTTCCAGAACTTACCAAGGGGCAGCATGTATCAGAGTTGTGTTAAGTTACTGTTGATGCAAACCAAACATTTCCTGCTTTACTGCTTCAAATTAAAGGCTTTAAAATGACTAAAGAACAGGAGACTTTTATTGTGAAGAATTTACAGGCAGTGAAACATGTTCCCCAGTGAATTAGCAGAGATAATTCTTTAGCTTTTTAGCTAAAAACCGGGCAACACAACAACATCTAGAGATATTTGGAACTCTTTGTTGTGTAGATCAGTTAGATACAATGCATGGAATAGTACAAGCAGAGACTGCTACAGTGATGATGATGTTTCTACATATGTTTACCTCATTATTTGACTCATTAACATGAACATTGTAACATTACTGAAAATATAGAAAAGCATAATAGGTCCCTTTTAAGGAGCAAAGTTAAGTTGAGAAACTAATATCTGCAGCCTCTTGTAAAAGCAGCACTCTACAGTTTGTAAAACAGCAGGGGTCTTATGTAGACCCATACCTGTGCATGTGTACTGCACTGTGAGCCACAGAACAAGAGACTCAACCAGTGGCATGTGGCTGCAGCATCACTGGGTAAGGTTGGGCAAATATTTCCATACTTCATTTCCTGTTACACTCTGCTGTCACCCAGGTGGAAAGTAACTAAGTACTTTTCTTCACCCAAGGACTGTACTTAACTACAATTTTGAAGTACTTATACTGTACTTGAGTAATTCCATTTGATGCTACTTTATACTTCCAATCCACTAATATTTCAGAGGGAAATATTGTACTTTCTACTCCACTATTTTTATTTGACAGCTTTAGTTACTTTATAGAGGAAGATTTGACACAATGGTAACAAGCTTTTAAAATACAACACATCATTAAAGTCGAAACCAGTGGTTTCCAACCTTTTTGGCTTTTGACGTCTTACAAAAAGCAGTGTGTAGTGATTTTTCCCTCTAAACTTCTTATATGGTTTAATTTCAGTAATTGTTCACATGATCCAATATTTCACCAAAAATCAAAGATTGGAGAAAAAGTCCAAAAACTGAAAACAGATCTGTGTATCAGAACTTTGTTTTGGCTTCTTTCCTCTCCCATTCTAATCATCTCACAACCCCTCAGATGTATCTGGTGACCCTTTAGAGGGTTCCAATCCCTAGGTTGGGAACCACTGGACTAAACTAGCTAACTGTATATAAAGTAGTTAAAACTAGCTCCGCCTCCAGCAGCTACAACAGTAACATGCTGCTTATACACTTATGCTTCCGTATTAATAATCTGATGATGTCATATATAAAAAATATATCAGTCAGGGACCAAACGACTGCTTTTACAGCAATACCTTAAGTACATCAAGCAAATAATACTACTACTTAATAGTACTTTTACTGTAAAAGGATTTTTCATGCAGGGCTTTTAGTTGAAACAAAGTATTTTTACATTGTTTAACTGGTACTTTTACTGAAGTAAAGGATCTGAATACTTCCACCACTGACTGTTAGCCAACAATGGAAGGCACAATGACACAAAGTCAATTTGTTGTAAAAGATTAAGAGGAGGGAATGGGTTTCTGTAGAAAAATAATAGATAAAATACATTTTACAGTGATAGATATCATGTGCACCTAAATCTTCAAATGTTGATAATAAAGTCACTTTACCGATAGTATTTATTCCTGGTCATATCGTTAGTACATAGTCAGACGGCAAAGCAACAATAACACTCTAAGGTGTTCTGAGGAATCCCACAGAGACTAAAGGTATTTTATCCAACCAAACATGTGAACAACATGTGATTCTAGAGACAGGGACATCTTCCTACAGTTAAACAAGAAAGTTTACAGGCTGATTGTGAATACATCAGCAATACCTGTGCACAACAAACACAAAAAAATAGCAGAAGTGTAAGAATATGTTTCTAATTTCCCCTCACGTTTTGTTCTGATCCCTCTCCTTGTAGATCTTCTTTTTGACTGGTTTGATATTCATCATTGGCTTCAGGAGGACAGCCCACTTCTTCTTCCAAAGACAAAAATTTCGAGGTTCTTTCTTCTTCCTGGGAGGCGTGTCTCTGGTGCTGTGCCACTGGCCAATCATCGGTATGCTGGTGGAGAGTTATGGCTTTGTGCTTTTATTCAGGTAAGTTCACTTGTTTGTGTTTCTGAGACAGGAAAAAAGGTTTCATATGAATCTTTCTCTCATTGAAACCAAACTTTTCCCAGAAATGCCAGAAAGGAGGTCATTAACAGGTTTAATAAGCAATGGTAATCCTCCATCTCCTGTTAACCGACCCGTTGGATGTAGGATATTGCTTGTTTGCACATTATTCAATCAAGATAAATACAGTGGACAGCCATGCATACTGGTATGACACTCTGGCACTTCTCAAATCGGATGCTAAAGATTAGCATTGATAATCACATCCGATGACAGAAAAACAATGGTAATATAAAAATACTGTACATACAAATATAATATTGAATTTTTAACCTCAGGAACTACACATTATACACATCCTCTGATTGTTTCGTACTGTGTGTGTACCCAAAGCAAAATTTTTGGACAACAACAGAGGTTTACAGCACAGAGGAATAATATATCAGGCTTTGATACACAAACAATACTTTTTAGTATTGTTGGTTTCATTGTTGGTTTGGCTCCAAACATGAGATTTGTTTTTAATGAGAAAAATATAAAAAATCACTAGCCATATCCTTTAATGAAAAGAAACCAGAGAGTGAAGTCCATATGTCAGAAGTCCATGAAAATATCATGAATATGCTGGAATTGTGGAAATCAGGAAAAATTATCTTTGGGATGGATCAGGGTGATGGTGGGGCCTCCTGTGCTGTAAAATTACTCAATTCTATCTCAATTCTTTCTGGTGCAGGGAAAATAGCAGCCACAACGTGATATAGTTTAGATGCCAAACCCCAAAAATAATGGTTAAAACTTGGAAATAAGAAAGAAAACAAAATATGCAAAAACAACAGTCTGACGAGGAATGAATCCATGCTCAAGATCAACAATAACAAAGTCTGCCAAAAAAGAAAGAACAGAATTCAAAGGTGGCGTCCACCATGGCAGAAAAAGCGAGGTGCAACAATTGTTTGCGGACTTGAAGGACACATTAACTAAAGGAATTAAAGAACTCAGAGATAACCTTAAAGACTTTTGACAAGATATGGAACAGGACATTAAGACAATCATGCAACAAACAGCAGACTTACATAAGGACATGAAGATAAAGTAAAGTATGTGGAACAGCTGGATATGCGTGTGAGTGAGCTTGATGACACCAAGACCATATAGCAAAAAACACTGGAATACGTGAAGACATGAATGGAGGAGATTGGGGATCAGATGGACCATGCGGAAAGTAAATCTAGGCAGAATAATCTCTGCATTTATAACGTTGAGGAAAAAAGTGAAGGCAGTAACATGACAGCCTTCAAAATTCTGAAAGTGTCAGGTGAGCTCAACATAATCCAAGCGCACAGTATACATAAGGAAGAAAAATTCTACAAGACCTATCATTGCAGCTTTCCTGAATTTTGTCACAAAGAAAAGAGTACTCAAAGCAGCATGGGATAAGAAAGAAGTCTTTCTGTATAAAAGCGCATGTATTTATTTCGATCACAACTTCAGGTTTAAAGCAAGACAGCAGAGAGTTCTGTATAAATGAATCTGGGAACATCTGGAATCACAAGACATAAGACACACATCCTTGCACTCACAAAATTGGAATTCTTCAATAAAGACAGAACATCTACAACATATTCGAACCCAGCAGAGGCAGCCAGAGATTTGGAGCAGAGAGGCCTATACAAAGCAGTGAAGGCAGAGAAGGTCATCACTCAGCCAGCAGGCCCTCAGGAGACTCTTGGGGAGAAAAACAACTCATCACCAGCGTCAGTCAACAACCAGAGTCTGTAAAGGAACTGTGAAATCAACCATCAGGTGAAGACACTTGTATAATTTAAGTTTATATTAAAATGGAGTTAATAGACTGGAGAAGCCGAATATATTGGCAAAAGAGGGAGGAAATGGAGAAGAAGACAAACAAATAATGGACAATATGAGAGACAATCTGTGTAAAGAATCTATTATGTTGAGATTTTTACAATGCTCTTGAGGTCAAAGTTGCCAATCTCTAGCACTCCCCTGCCCTTCCTTGACTGGATCTCAATCTAAATTTAAGTGTATGGGTGTGCATGTATGAAAGTGAATGGGACAGTTGGGTATATGGAGGAGTGGAGTGGAGTGTGTGCAGATGGCTGGCTCATGAATAGAGAACTTGGGATGGGGAATAGCTAATGACAAGCAGAGGTTATAGAGGTAGAAAATAATAGATCTAAGAAAACTTTCTTTCTTCTAATGTTTTCACCTGCTTTATTTATTTAATTTTCTAAAGTAATCAACTTTGTCTAATTCCCCTCTTTGTCTTTTCTCTCTTCCTCCTCATAGAATATCATTATAGAATATTCTTCTTTTTCCCTCCTCTCACCAAGTGGGAAGATATTGTATGCTTGTAAAGTTAATAAAATGGGTTAAGAATGGGGGATACAAACTTTAGGTAAACATTTATATGGATATGATATATGAAGGGTTTATAGAGTTGGGAAAATTAAGGAAAATTCTGTTATATTGAAGGGGTTATCATTTTTTGGAGGCATGATAACAAAATTGGCATGCAATTTTTTTCTTTTTCTGTAAAATATAATACAGTACAGATTAACTATGTTTAAAAATAAAGTAAAGAAACAGGTTTCCAGACATAGAGCAGTAGAATGAATAACTAAATAAAGTAAAGAGACAAATGAAATAAATAGGGGAATGGAGGGGTTATAAACAAACATCATTCATTTTAAGGGGAGCAATCTCAGAGCTTGGATTAGTAGATACATGGTGGATGCTAAATCCAACCAAAAAAGCATATACATATTATTCAGGTAGATTCTCAATTTACAACAGATTAGATTATTTTTTTATGTTGTCATGTGGTCATGCCACAGTGACCATAAATATAAATCTGAATATAAAGGGAGGAGAAAACATATGGAGGCTAAACAACTCACTCTTCCAAGATAAAATATTTTAAGAAAAGATAAATAAAATACTTCAAGAATATATGGAGATAAAAGATACTGGGGGCACTAATCCAGTTATTATATGGGAGGGAGCTAAAGCTGTTTTACTTGGACACATAAAAGCACACTCTGATTCTTCCACAATTCTTGTTCTTATTTCAAACCTTCAAAACAAAACAATGGCACTCACTAATCCATCTTCTTGTGCTTTTTATTGTGGACAGATAACAAACGCGTTTCAGCATAAAGCCATCATCAGTGTAGAGAACAAAATGAATAACAATACAAATATAGACAACCAGGTGAGGCCAAGTCCAATCAGTGACAAGAACATATAATTATACAATAGGATCCATGTGTGAAAACACACATGCAGCCTCCCTTGTCTATATTTGTATTGTTATTTCTTTTGTTCTTTACCCTAATGATGGCTTTACACTGAAATGCATTCGTTATCTGTCCACAAAAAAACAGAGGATGGATTAGTGAGTGCCGTTGTTTTGTTTTGTTTGTTTAGTCTTTATCACAACCGTGCACCCGATACAATCTCAAGATTTTGAGTTGTGCGCACCACTGCTTAGTACCAGTTCTTATTTCAAACCTTACATATACCCATTCCGCATAGTAGTTTTAAAAGATGGAATGCAATGCTTACAAATTATATCTGGGACCATAAAAGGAAAAGGGAAAAACTTAGTATGCTAACCCAACCTAAATAAAAGGGTGGGCTTAGCTTTCCAGATTGAATGATCTATTTTCATGCTACTCAAGTAGATATAACAATGCAATGGATGAATAACAGAGTAAAAACAGGATGGAAACTAATATAAAAATGGAATGATAAATGGACTGTACTTGTATAGCGCCTTTCTAGTCTTCTGACCACTCAAAGTGCTTTTACACTACAAATCACATTCACCCATTCACACACTAAATGGGTACAGGGGCTACCATGCAAGGTCCCAACCTGCCCATCAGAGGAAACTAACCATTCACACATTCATAGACTGATGGCACAGCCATCAGGAGCAATTTGGGATTAAGTATCTTGCCCAAGGACACATCGGCATGTGGACTAGAGGAGCCGGGAATTGAACCACCGATCTTCCGATTAGTGGACGACCTGCTTTACCTCCTGAGCCACAGCTGCCCCAAAAACAATCAATACTAATATCAATGTGAACACTACCCTCCTTAAGTTTAAAGGAAATGAAAAAATACACTGGAAATAACAGGTGTGTAGAAAATACATTAATGAATTGGAGATATAATCATAAAATATATAAATTTGACAAAGAATGCATACAATAGCCAGTGATCCAGATTTTTTTGCCTAATAAAATGGATAAATTACTAGAGGAATGGGAAGGAAAGGGATTGCAAGTGTATTTACAGATGATTACAAATAATACAATAGACTCATTTGAAACATTAGCAACCAAATTTATTTATAAGTAACAATAATTTATTGAAATATTTACAAATAAGAGGCTTTCTCATGAAACAGCAGGGAGAAGAACAGATGCAAAGAATGCATGGGTTACTGGAATTTATAAACAAAAACAGAAATAGTGAAAATAGTAAAATATCAAAACTGTGTATAATCCTATAGGAAACAAAGGTAAATGTAGACAACACCAAAGAGAAATGTGCGGAACAGGAAGCTAACCATGCACACATTTTTTATTTTTGCCCAGTGTTGAAAACATTTTGGGGGGCAGTCCTGGAGAAAGTCACAAATATTTTTTCATTTAAAGAAGTTATTACAAACATCCAATTAAGTACCACCCCATTAGAAATAGAGAGGGAAGGAGATAAATATCTATATACAATAATTCGCATAGCCATATTAAAACAAATAGCATAGAATTGGCTGGATGTTAAACCACCATCTATTAACACCTGAAAACAGTCAAAGAGATTAAAGAAATGGAAAGAATCACTTATAAGTTGAGAAACAGAAAAGAGGAATGTAAAAGAAACCAAGGTAAATGGGTTACGGAAATGGATGGAGTAGAACAGTAAAACTTAGAGTACTACAATTTTAGTTATTTTTCTTTTTTTTTTTAAATTTTTCTTAAATTTCTTTGGTTATGCCAATAGCAAAACTGTATAAATGTGGCAAGTTAATTCAAATAATAATAAACTGATAACTTGCAATGTAAAAACCTGCGATAAAGTAATAATAAAAAAATCTTTTTGGTACATCACACCAGAAATTCATATCAAATCTGCAGGAAGCTTTAGCATGAGCCCAACAATGCCCAGTGCTACCCTTATGTAGTTGCAGTTTGCAGCGCAGCAGGATGACAAGCAAAGCAGGACACTGGAAGTGTTGCTGGTTGTTCAGCAGCTAAAAGTCTTCACAGCCTTTCAGAGGATGGAAATTTATGTCAGGACTGGCTGAAATTCTTCTCTTCATTATGGGCAAGTGGTTATATGTGTTCAGCACATTTTACAGCCGACTGTCTGCTTAATGAGATTCAGTATGCCACAGGATTTTCTACTGTTTCATCTTGAATTTTTGGATGAAGTTTTAAAACATGGTTTCTTTCTGTTCCTCAGCTAAAGGAATATAATATATCTGTGCTAAAGCTAAGCTAGCAACCCCTGGCTATGTTTGAAAAACAGACTTTTACTTTGTGAGGAAACTTAGACACAATCTTATCGTTCTGAAACATCCTATTGAAATCTCAGTGGTGAAACAGCAGTTTCTTTCCTTCATTCAGGATCAGACTCCACTTCATAGATGCTATATACTGTCTTACATCTCCAGCTGTAGACATTACTTCAGGTAAACATGCTGCATTATTTAATAGGTATTATTCTGATTAGCTGGGGGTAAAGGTGGTGGCCACACCTACAGCCAGTCGGAGTAGGTGCTCATTAGTAATGCCGATTTTATGTAAATGGCTTCAGAAACAGCCTGCTGAAAGACAGAGGGGAATCTGGGCTGTAAGGAAAGGTGGATTTAGAGAAATCTAAACAGCTTTTGGTGAATAAAATGTCACAGATATGCTTAAAATAGACTAATTTATAAAAAAATGAGTCAAAAAGGGCCTTAATACCATATCTTTAAAATACAAAGAAATTACTGCAGACCTACAAAAAAGGTCTCAACCGCACAACACACCACATCAACCCGCCAAATTTGTTTTTTGGTGTTTTTTGTTTTTGTGAAGCTACTTGGGTCACTTGGCTGATCATGATGTACATAGGCTTTGTCTGGATCATACATGACACAGGACCCCCCCTATTGTCAGTGTTAATTATGAACATCAAAAGACCATCCTTGAACAGAGACATTATATACACACACTTGATATCACATGACAAAAGTTTATTATTTGGGTCACATGATGACACCTGAGCCCTCTCAGTTCGCCAAATAAGACTGTGATGCAGTGAACTTTTGAGTTACACATTGTTTACATTTTTAAGTATCTGCTGGTTTTCCCTGTTTTACATGTTATCACAGTGTTGTGTTTCTCTGTGTAGGTCCTTCTTCCCAATGGCCTTGGGATTTGTGCTGTCAGCTGTGAATATCCCTTTCCTCAATGCAGTAAGAATGTTTTGTTTGTGGCTTAGTAGTTTAACACATAATAGGCTTAAAAAGACATTCACTTATAAATTCCTCAGGGATTGTCACTGCAAGGATAATAACATCTCCTGTTTTTTCAGTTATTCACCAGCAGCTCCTCCATGGTCTGAGCAGAGGAAGGAATACCAGAGAACTGATGAGTGAATACCAGAGAACTCATTAACGTTAAATATTAGAATTTATTAATGCTGAAGTATTGATTTATTTTTTACAGTGTACTGCACTGTGTGCCATATGAAGTGACAATTAATACTGAAATCAAGCAGTTAAATTATAAGCTGTTTAAAAGCTAATTTAACATAAAACAAGTTATTTTAAAAACCTTTTAATATCGATATTTAAAGCTTTTTTGAATGAAAATTAAAACATTTCACCACACATTTATTCCATGTTAATTGTTTCAGATCTTCATTTGAGTTATGTAATGTTTACATTTTTTTATGGCTGCACCATCAAATAAAAATATTCTACATGTCATACACATTTCCCCAAAATTCAAATTGACATTCTCTTGAAATTGAGATCTCTACCAGAACATAAAAATAGATTTTTTTTTTCTTTTTAAAAATAATTTAAGAAAAAAAATTAAACCATGATAGTCAAGACAAGGCAAAACAGAAAAAAGGGGAAATACACGAAAAACACTATTATACTGCCACATTAAAATAAAAACAACAACACATTGATAAAGCAAATCAGATCAACTCAAATATGTTGGACATCATTAATTCATCTTGTTTAAGAAATCAAGACAAGGGCTCCATATTTTTTTTAAAATCCAACATGAGAGTGCCTGTTGCAAAAATGAATCCTTTCTATTAGAAATGATAAGCCACTTCAAATAACCCTCTGTCAAAGGAAAGTAGGGAAGGAGATCCACCAGTTCTTGAGAATTTGTCTTCTTGCTGCCACCATTCCAAACTTTGGTCGGCTCTGTTTACACTCTGATACAACTGATCTAAGCTCAGAACAGCCAAGTAGAGCAAGTACTGGATCAGTATATCCAGCATATAAGAGTATTAGTCAAAATCTTGTAACTATGAAACATGGGACAGCTTATGGATATATAAATTATATGCAATTTACTGTGTGAGTAATGGAGCCTGTGTACAACCTTAAATTGTATTAGCTGATATCTGCTTAACTGGAGAGTTTTTAGGATAACATATTTTATATATCTGTCAATGTTGTTTGTCTGTAAATCAGCCAGGACAATCTTGAAAAAGAAGACTTCCCTGGTTAAATAAAAGTTAAATAAAATAAAATAAATGAAAATATAGTTTGCATATTGCATTCTCTCTAGCAGTATTATTTATGGATTTTTGCACATGTTCTTTTTGTACTTAAGGGTCCAAACTTAACAGCAGCAAAGACTGGATAGCAAATAAAGTAAGTAGAAATTGTAAACTATGTCTTACTGTATGTGTACTTAATGTGATAAGGTGAATAAATGTATGCATGATTGCTGGCTGGGGTGGGGTCAGATGGGAGTCTGAAGTGACATCAAAAACTAAAAGTTTAATTTCATTAAGTGTGATATTTGGTGTCCTGAAAATATGTAAAAAATCAACAAATAATTGCTGTGACAGTGATTACCAGGAACAACACTTAAGATATAATCTGACAGGAATCTTAATAACATTGGCAACATGAACAGTAACTGTGTGATGGGGGATTGTTAAGTTCATCAGGAGAGCTCTTTGACTATTTCAGTCCTAGATCAGTGGGAAAGCCTCACAGGCAGAAGTGGTGCCAAAACAGCAGTCAGCTGACGTTTGACTCACCATTTCAACAAAGTAATTACTTGCAGTTATTACATGGCCTCCATTTCATAATGCAGGGATATTAAAACACAATGACAGGGGCCACTTGAGAGCTACAAACATCTTAAATGATTGGACTCAGGACCTTTAGTCACAGTTTTTGGCCCATCATTTTTTGAGGTGAGATGCCAACTGTGATGACTTGGATAAAACTAATACTATAAAAATCTGTTTTTTGTTCATGACATAAAAACCACATTCTCTAATTATTTAAAGAGGACCTATTATGCTCATTTCCAGCTCTAAATTTTGATTGGACTCCACTATAGTAGTGTTGCATGGTTTTCCTAACCACTTTTCCTTGATCTCGATAGAAAACGTCATTAGGTCAAGGAAAGATGTGAGTGAGAATTTATAAGGACTTAGGAAAAAGACAACTGTAGTGCTAAGAGAATCTGACTACCCTTACAGTGGGCTACGTAATTATGTGACGTCTGATGTTATCGACGTGGGTCTGCCATGGTGAAACTACAATGGTCTGGAGATGGACTACAAAAAGTGCATCTTAGATACTTCATTCTGTGTGTTCTTACTGTGTTGTTTCATACAGGCTACATAAACGTGGACAGCACAGTGAAACAAAGACAAACTCTTCAGTCAGGCTTTAGGGGGGGACCCAGTGGGTATGGGGTATATATAAAATTTAACACACATAGCCAAATAAATAATGTAGGCTAATATAATACTTGTACTTTTTTGTAGATTTTCATGTGGTGTGAATGTCCAGGTTTATAAAGTGAAACACTTTGTAATAAAGCAGCCCTTCTCAGGATGAATCCTGAGCTCCATCAGAGCTTTTGGGGCATTTTTATTTTAAATAGCTAAAAGTCCAAACTCTGTCTTCTCTGCAGAGATTCCTCTGTCCTGTCAAGTAATTACAGTTTTCATTTTTGCTGTTTAACTGCAATGTCTGTAGTGACACTACTGTACGCATGGAAGCGTTTCCATATAGTGAACACACTCTCTCTAATCATTAAGGTAAATCATTATAAGAAAAACATTTTGTTTTACAATAAGTTAGTTGTTGCCTGATTGGACAGGTAAGCCTATTATTATGCACAGACAGGAGTTTCAGTGTTACTGTGTTCAGGGGACTTGATGGTCAGTTCCTCACGGAGGCGAACTTTTTAGTTCCTCAGATACTCTTGACATAGGCTTTCATACTAGTCCATTTAAAAGTTCAGTTCACCCTTTTTACCCTCTCTTAACTCTGTTTTATTTGTCCAGGTTCGGAGATTTCTGTTTCTGGGATTTTTGCCTCAACATCAATACTGTGGCTCCTTAACAGACTTTGTTAGTCAGGTTATATATATCAAATTTATATAAAGTCAAGTAAAATCAAGTTTATTTATAAAGCACATTTAAAAACAACCAGTTGACCAAAGTGCTGTACATAAAATTAAAACAACATAAGGTAAGAGCAAAAAAAAAAAAAAGTCAAGAGAGTAGAGATGACACAACAATACTATCCCATATGCAAACAAAAATAAATAATAGTAAAACATAGGGCTTTAAGGACACTCAAAGGCCCAAGAGAACATGTGGATCTTAAGTTTAGCCTTAAAAGTGTCTACAGAAGGGGAATGCTTAATTTCAAAAGGTAAACTGTTCCAAATTTTGGGGCAGCTATGGCAAATGTACGGTCACCCTTACCCCTCAGCCTCAATCGAGGGACAGCCAGGAGCAGCTGGTCTGAGAATCTGAGAGATCTGGTGTTGGGGAGGGGGCAGAGGAGCTCCAAAATGTACTGAGGTGCCAGAACCAGTTGCTAGACTACTGTTTAGGATGCTTGATATTGTAGGACCCACAGTGTCAAATACTTCTTTTAAGACACATGATGGGAGAATATCCAGATGACAAGAAGTTGGCTTAGTGTGTGTGACTGTGTCTGTAATATGAGCAAGGGGCACAGGCTGCGTGAGCAGCGCGTGTGTCTCGGAACGACTTGCTTTTCATTTCGGCACCCATGTTAACAGGTTACAGCAGCCATACTTGGCTTGGCTGCTGCTGCGCGTCATCTAGAGATTTGGGGTCTCACCTATTTTTTCAGGGTGACGCGCGCGGTTCTCAGCAAAAACAGACAGAGAAAATGACCTGTTGCCAGTCATATTAACATCATACCAGCAACATTACACCTTTCACTATGGTTTCAATGCCTATATATGTAGAATGTCTCACAGACATTCTACAATTGACAATTGAGCACACGCTTCTTAACTTTTTTCTGACTAAACTAAATATAAATGAAATTTATAATGAAATGATATGAAACATGTTATTATTGATGGGCATTATCAAAGCCAAACTCTGTGTAGAACAGTGGAGGCTGGTCCATAGAGGCAGAGGAGGTTGATCCTCCCCTTTTTGAGAGGCAAAAGGGAGATCAAAATAATAAAATAATAAAAAAGAATATTTGGTTGAAATAAACCATTACATCTCAGTATTATTTATAAAGTATTTTTTCTCTCTTCTTTGAAAAAAATCCATTACTGAAATTCTGTTTAAAATGTTTCAACAGCAACACCTGCAGGGCGAAAGGAGAAAGGGCAGTGTGTGAAGTGGTGGTGGGGGGGGGGGGGGGTGCAATTGATGGAGGTGGAGTGGGGGACAGAGGAGGACGGGTGCCTGCTGTCCTCCGCAGGGCAGGATCTCTTACATTGGACTTAATGGGTTTTTTTTCATGCTAATCTGTGACTTGCCATGACACGTAAAATGACGCTCCAAGGGAGGCTGTCCTCCCTAATCAGTCAACAACCAGAATGCAATATTGACATCGACTTGGTCCAATGATAGTTTCCAGATTTCATTTTCAATTCTCTCCACTGTAAGGCAGAGGAGCAGCAGTAGATAACAAGCAGTAGATAGCTCCTTGCATTAGCCAATGCAACAGCTGGCTTGTTGTAGCAGCCTTAAGGACTCTTTATACATCCATGGAAGGACTGTTAAGGACTGTTGTTAAGCTAATGGGAGAAATTATCTGGACTGTGCAGTGCAGCAGCAGCAGGCCAGTGCCAGGGAGGCTGGAGAGAGAAATAACCGGAGAAACAACCAAGAGAGTTAGCTTGTTTGTCATTGTTGCTAATGATATCAGACTGGTTAAGCAGCAGCCATAAAGTTCTGTTGACTAACAAACAAGATGACCAACAGCTATAAATGGATGTTATGACATGAATACTTCATTTCCATGATAGAAAGAAGAAGACGTCAGATAACATGAGTCAGATACAGCTTCTCTCTCTCTGTCTCTTTGGTCGCTAATTTCATCTCTGATGGTCAAATGTCTCTGTGTGGCTTTTTTGTGTTTTTTATCTCCTTAACAAGAATGCAACAGAGATCATATAATGTGTTGTGGGTAACGTTAGTTTGCTAGTTGAAGTTACAGTGAGCTGTCTGGACTCACTCATTCATTCATTTTTAATTGAGTGGTTGTTCAGTCACCTGTTGATGTTGTATGATTAGTGAATGAGTGCAGGAGGTCTGGCTGCTTGCTTCTGACAGTTTCTTTAGTTCGTTTTTAAGCTGAGCCATATATTTAGTAATAAGCTTAAAGTAACTAGAATGACAAGTGTTAACTAGTGGTGTAACAGATTGTAGTCGATCCGTGTTCCATACTGTGTTCCACAGTTCGGCAGGCATATGAACTGCGGATTAATTGCAAAATTGAACATCTCATTTAAGACAAAGTAAACAAATGTGTTTACTTTCACGTGTCACTAACAGGGATTTTGAAGAGCAACGATCAAACCAGCATCTAACGTTCCAAAGTGACATTTGAGTTATGTTTACCTGCTGTTTAATGTGCTGCAGCTCAGCAGCTAATTAGCATCTAGCTGCAAACTGATGTTAGCGGTGAATGTTTATTATCATCAAGTTTTGATGATGTGGATAGAGGCTGTTTCACTCACTGTTTAAAAGAGGAAGGTTTCATGCCTCATATTGCAATAACTGAGCATTGAATATTTTATATATTTTATTTTATTTTATTTAAACATTGGACATCTTAAAGTTCCTTGCTGTTTCTGGCTGTAAGTGTGTTACAGAACAAATGTAAAAAAAATTTTTATTTGTCTCCCCCCTTTTTTTCCCGCTGATGCTAATAATGATCTGATCCATGACTCAAATCCGTGATGCAATCCGAGCCGTGAGTTTTGTGTTCATGTTAACACCCCTAGTGTTAACATGTCAGCTTTGTAGACTATATTTTGTATATCGTACATATAGATAAGGGTGTGTAAGTCATGTATTTGATACATGCATTAATAATTTCTGATGTGAACCTACACTTTTAGATCTGTGAATGTTTTTAGTGTTCAATCTTTCTTGTATTCAGTACTGATCTGAACCTGTATCACATTATAAGCTTTGTGCTAGTTTATATATTTCTGTATATTAAGAAAATATATAGGAAACACATGTAAATCATGTGATATCTAATCTGTATGTGATGAGAACATAAATTTGTTGTCACAATAGAACAGTAAATTTGAATTTCATTTTGTTGGAAAGATGACACATTTGAACCACTCCATGGCTAAAATGAGCACTTCTTTGTTTAGAGACAATATGTATATGCTAAAGCAGCCTTTACACCACTCAAGCAAATTGTTTTATTGGCATATAAAATTGCCCCCCACCCCTCCGATTTCATCAGGTGGGGCAATGATATAGTTTTAACGACATAAAGACCTGGATGACCTGCAATTTTCTACTACTAAATTCAGATAAAACTGAAGTTATTGTGCTTGGCCCTAAACACCTTAGAAACACATTATCTAATGATAAAGCTGCTCTGGATGGCATTACCCTGGCCTCCAGCACCACCGTAAGGAATCTGGGAGTTATCTTTGATCAGGATATGTCCTTTAACTCCCACATTAATCAAATTTCAAGGACTGCCTTTTTTCACTTACGTAATATCACAAAAATCAGGCACATCCTGTCCCTAAAAGATGCAGAAAAACTAGTTCACGCATTTGTTACTTCTAGGCTGGATTATTGCAATTCCTTATTATCAGGCTGCCCTAACAAGTCTCTAAAGACTCTCCAGCTGGTCCAGAACGCAGCTGCACGTGTATTGACTAAAACTAGAAAAAGAGATCACATTTCTCCCATTTTAGCTTCACTACATTGGCTTCCTGTAAAATCTAGAATAGAATTTAAAATCCTTCTCCTAACTTACAAAGCCCTTAATGGTCAGGCACCATCATATCTTGAAGAGCTCATAATACCGTATTATCCCACTAGAACACTGCGCTCCCAGTATGCAGGCTTACTGGTGGTCCCTACAGTCTTTAAAAGTAGAATGGGAGGCAGAGCCTTCAGCTATCAGGCTCCTCTTCTATGGAACCATCTACCGGATTCAGTCCGGGGTGCAGACACCCTCTCTATGTTTAAGAGTAGGCTTAAAACTTTCCTTTTTGATAAAGCTTATAGTTAGGGCCGACCAGGCTCGCCTTGGATCAGCCCTTAGTTATGCTGCTATAGGCCTAGACTACTGGGGGACTTCCCATGATGCACTGAGCTCCTCTCTCCTCCTCCTCCTCTCCATCTGTATGTATTCATGTAACATCAATGCATGTCACTAACTTTGCTTCTTCCCCGGAGTTTTTTGTGCTTTCTCATCTCACAGAAAAACCTGACTCCCAGGCCGAACCTTCGCGGTCCTTCACAGTCCTGATGGCATCCTTCCCTGGCTGTTGCTGCTTGTGCTCTTAAAGGGGAGTTTTTCCTTACCGCTGTCGCCAAGTGCTTGCTCATGGGGGAATTGTTGGGTCTCTGTAAATTAAAGAGTACGGTCTTGACCTGCTCTATGTGAAAAGTGCCTTGAGATGACTTCTGTTGTGATATGGCGCTATATAAATAAAGATTGATTGATTGATTGATTGATTGATGCGGTTTGTTGTAAGATTCCATGTTTGTTTTCCTCCTGTCCTCCCCAATTTTTTGAGTCACCAGGTCTGTGTCCACTTTCACCCCCAGATTGTGCACAGTTGACTTGTGATACTGTGCCAAAGAACCCAGATCAACCAGGGGGATCACAAAAGTGCCACCAAAGACCATGACTTCTGTCTTTTTTTCATTAAAATTTAGGAAGTTTAGAGACATCCAGGCTTTAATGTCATGTAAACACTCATGCAATGGCTTAACACTGTAGGAGTCTGACTTTTTTAGGGGGACATAGATCTGACTGTCATCTGCATAGCAATGAAAAGAAATGCCATGTTTCCTGAGAATTGAACCAAGTGGGAGTAGATAGAGGGAAAATAAAAGAGGGCCAAGCACAGAGCCCTGTGGTACTCTGTGTCCTCCACTGCTCCCACATGAGAGGGGAGCAGTGGAGGACACAGAGTCATCAAGGCTGACACAGACGGTTTGATGTGACAGGTAGGACCTGAACCATTCAAGTGCTGTGCCACTGATGCCCACCCACTGCTCCAAACGAGCAATCAGGATTTCATTGTCCACTGTATCAAAAGCTGCAGTCAAATCTAAAAGTACAAGGACAACACAGTGACCAGAGTCAGAAGCTAAAAAGATGTCATTAAAAACTCTTAAAAGCGCTGATTCTGTGCTGTGCAATGTTTTAAAACCGGATTGGAAAATCTCAAGAATATTTTGTTCATTTAAAAAGTCCATGAGTTGAGAATAGACAACCTTTTCTAAGATTTTAGAAAGGAAAGGCAATTTAGAGATAGGCCTGAAATTTGCCAAAACAGTAGGATCCAGCCCAGGTTTTTTTTAACAAAGGTTGCACAACGGCATGTTTAAAATGAACAGGAACCACTCCAGAGGACAGACTGCTATTAATAACTGTGAGAAAAGATGGTCCAACAGTCTGGAAAGCCTCCTTAAAAAGTTGGGGAGGGACAGTTTCATCTGGAGAACCTGAGGGCTTCAAATGACCAACAATCTCCTGAACAAAAGGGCAGGGTCACAGGCTCAAATGTGTCCAACCCAGCAGAGCAGGGGACAGACACTGAAGGGTCAATGGCAGGAGGTGAAATAAGTGCTCTGGTAGAAGTGACTTTATCAGTGAAGAAGTGAAGAAATTTTTCACACACAGCCGGGGAGGCCTCAATTCCAACAGTCTGTGGTGCATTCAGAGCAGAGTTGATCACTTTAAACAACACACGAGGCTTGTGGCAGTTTAACAGGAAATATTTTCTTTTAGCCTCTTTCACAGTGGATTGGTAATGACGCCAGTAATACCTCAACATTTGAAAAGACACTTGCAATTTGTCCTTTTTCCACTTTCGCTCAGCTCTTCGACAATCCTGCCTGACGGGTTGTTTCATTCAGCCAGGGCTCCGCCCCCAATTTAGTTTTATGCTGTCTGGTCTTCAATGGAGCTGCAATGTCTATGGCAGTTTGACAGGTGTCGAGAAACCATGAGTTAAGAGCCTCTGTATCCTCATACACAGATTCAGGCATGACGCAGTTTTGACTGAAGGCATCTGAGAAATGAGCAGCAGTGGAAGGGTTAATAACTCGATATGTGCGAGCAGCAGCGCAAGGTTTAACTGTTTGACAGCAAACAGCAGCTTCAAACAGCACAGGCATATGATCAGAGAAAAAAGCGTCACATATCTCCAGGTTAAAAACAGGCAAACCATGAGATAAAACAAGATCAAGTGTGTGACCACGTTCATGTGTAGGCCCAAGCACACACTGCACAAGATTAAAAGAGTCATTGATGTTTAAAAAGTCCCGCACAAAAGGATTTTCAGGGCAACACACATGAATATTACAATCTCCAACAATAAGGACCCGGTCATACTTAGGCATAATATCAGCCAAGAACACAGAAAAATCTGATAAAAAGTCTCTGTTGTATTTAGGAGGCTGATAAACCACAGCACACAACACGTGTTAGAATGCCCCAGCTCAAACAGACTCAGTTCAAAGCTGGTGAAGGAGGATGACAGCGATATCTGTTTGCATTTAAAGTCACTCTTAAAAACAGTCGCAATTCCTCCTTCTCGGCCAGACGTCCTAGGAGAATTAAAATAGCAGCACTCATCAGATAAAAGTTCTGTGAAGACACTGGACTCACCAACACTCAGCCAAGTCTCGGAGATAAAGAGGAAATCCAGTTCCTGGGATATGAAGAAATCCTTAAGGATAAATGATTTATTCCCAAGTGATCTGGCGTTGACCAGACCAAACCTGGCAGAAGCTGGCGGGTCAGAGTGAACAGCTGACGAGGAGGCCCGATACAGAGGCCGCAGGATCCCCAGATTCACTCCGCGCCAGCGGAGACAAGGAGAGCAGGGTCTGCGGGGCTGGAACACCACATCCGAGCCTGCCACTGGGACCAAACAGGCAGCAACGGGGTCCAGGGAACGTCAAGAGACACACAGGCGAGGCCCAGCTCCATATCCGCCTCGATCAGAACGTACCAACCCGGCCCTCAGCCTCACAAGACAGCTGCTAGGCTTTACTTGGCGTTGGTGCCGTTTTTGCCGCGGGGGTGGCGCTAGAGTGCGGCGGAGGTATGTCGGGATATCCGATAGGAAATGAGGGTCAGTTTTTCTCCCATAATGATCAAATTTGACAAGATTTTTGGCGGTGATTCTCAGATCTAGCAGCGTTTGGTGATCATACACCAGTAGAGTGTTGACAGTATGTGCAGCAAGTGTTAGAAACAGCAGAAACACACACAACAGTTGGAGCAGCTGACGGCTCGCCTGACACACTGGCGCCATCTTGCCAACCAACCTTCAGCGAGATTGATTGACATCTAGTTTCAGGTATTAGGAAACACAAAATGCTGATTCATCAATCTATAAGTCAAACTTGTCTTGATTTGGCTTTAAGTTTGAGCAAATTAATTCCCCATAAGTCAGTTTTGTTATTTTTTTACATTACAAACATTGATCTACAGTGGTATGAAAAAGTTTAGGCACCCCTCTGAGGCTGCATAATAATTTACTCTGTCTTCACAGAAAATGATCACATTGGCATGCCATTCATTTTCGATTAAAAGCTGAGTACTGGGGTACTTTCCAGACAAAGATTTGTAATGTAGCAATATTAAATTGTATGAAATTAAATCAGACGTGAAAAATAGGCTGTGCAAAAATGTGGGCACCCTTGTCATTGTGTTGACTTGAACACCTGTAACTACTTAGAACTGATTAATTGGAACACAAGATTGGTTTGGTGAGATCATTAAGCCTTGAACTTCATAGCCAGGTGCATCAAATCATGAGAAAAGGTATTTAAGGTTGTTCTTCTCTTTGACTCTCCTCTGAAGAGTGGCAACACGGGGGCCTCAAAATAATTCTCAAATGACCTGAAAACAAAGATTGTTCAACACTATGGTTTAGGGGAAGGCTACAAAAAGCTATCTCAGAGATTTCAGCTGTCAGTTACCACTGTGAGGAACATAGTGAGGAAATGGAAGACCACAGGCACGTTTCTTGTTCAGGCCAGAAGTGGCAGGCCAAGAAAAATATCGGAGAGGCAAAGGCAAAGGATGGTGAGAATGGTCAAAGACAACCCACAGACCACCTCCAAAGACCTACAACATCATCTTGCTGCAGATGGTGTCACTGTGCATCGTTCAACAATTCAGCACACTTAGCACGGGGAGAAGCTGTATGGGAGAGTGATGCAGAAGAAGCCTTTTCTGCACACACGCCACAAACAGAGTCGCTTGAGGTATGCAAAAGCACATTTGGACAAGCCAGCTTCATTTTGGAATAAGGTCCTATGGAATGATGAAAACTGAGTTATTTAGTCATAACAAGGGACGTTATGCATGGTGGCGAAAGAACACAGCATTCCAAGAAAAACACTTGCTACCCACAGTAAAATTTGGTGGAGGTTCCATCATGCTGTGGGGCTGTGTGGCCAGTGCCGGCACTGGGAATCTTGTTAAAGTTGAGGGTTGCATGGATTCCACTCATTATCGGCAGATTCTTGAGAATAATGTTCAAGAGTCAGTCACAAAGTTGAAGTTACGCCGGGGCTGGATATTTCAACAAGACAACGTCCCAAAACCCTGCTCAAAATCTACTCAGGAATTCATGTAGAGGAAAAAGTACTATGTTCTGGAATGGCTATCCCAGCCCCCAGACCTGAATATCATTGAAAATCTGTGGGATGATTTGAAGCGCGCTGTCCATGCTTGGCAACCATCAAATCTAAGTGAACTGGAGATGTTTTGTAAGGAGGAATGGTCCAAAATACCTTCATCCAGAATCCAGACACTCATTAGAGGCGTCTAGAGGCGTCTATAGGAAGCGTCTAGAGGCTGTTATTTTTGCAAAAGGAGGCTCGACTAAATATTAATGTGATTTTTCTGTTGGAGTGCCCAAATTTATGCACCTGTCTAATTTTGTTTTGATGCATATTGCACATTTTCTGTTAATCCAATAAACCTCATTTCACTACTGAAATAATGCTGTGTCCATCAGTTATTTGATTGATCAAAATGAAATGATCCAAACACCCAATGATTTATAAATGAAAATAATGGAAATTGTCAGGGGTGCCTAAACTTTTTCATACCACTGTATATTGAAGACAATATAGACTGATTTGTTTTTAAGATAGTGTGATTGGTCCATCTATCCAACAATAAGGCATACATTTATTTATGTGTGGTATATAAATAACAAAAATTAGGCAAATAAATATTATATAATATTTATTTATTATTATATAATATTATATAATATTTATATAATATTTATTTACCTAATTTTTGTGCACTTGTTTCATTTCAGCTCAGTGTAGAGAAATACACCCATATGGACAACCAACTTTCTGTGCACGCCTATGACGACACTGTCGAAACCACGTATCTGTGACATGCCCACCCTGTGAAAAACTAGTGGTATCTGGGGGGCATTTGTAACAAGTAACAGTATAATATAACAGTAACATTTACAACAACTGGCTGCGAGTTGAATTACTTAAAAGAGCCTCTGATGAATAGATCAAATCCACTTGAGTGTCATTGGAACGAATGCTTCAGTGGAAGGGATACAACTCAAGGAAATCTGACCTTTTGTACAAAGGAGTTAAGTGCCACAAATTTGCTTTAATTTGAATGCTGATCTAGAAGTAGTGCAGAATCTTAAATATTTCTTTTTTTACATGTCATAACTTGTGTTTTTAAATGTTTCTGAATTCTCAAACCTGATTATTAATCTGATTAATTCCAGGTTTATGTGACAATATTAGAGATTTTCAATGTGGTCTCGGACTTTTGGACCCCACTGTATATGTCTGTAGCTGTATGTCTGTGCACATGTTTTGTTTTATTATTATTATTATTATTATTATTATTATTATTATTATTATTATTATTATTATTATTATTTTGTCTTGTCTATTTATTTTTCTAATCTCATGTAACCACAGTAAAATGGAATAGTCTCTCCACTTTGTTCTTTGAGGAGAAAAAAACATTGCATCATCGTTGGTAATCTGTATTTGAATCTGGTTTTGGGTTGTATAGTTGTCTTTCTTTTGTATTGGGTGACACAAAAGTAATTCTTTTACAATCATTCACTGAAATTTTTTATTGAGACTTTAACAGTGACAGTTATTTTCTTTTCCCCCTATGAATGTATAAATTAAATAAAATACAGTCAGTGAAAATATCAGATCTAACATAGGATAACAACAGACATCAGTCATTTTCCATAACGTAGACCAAATGAGTTGAAGTTGTATGAGGACATGTCTTGACGTTTCTTGACAGTCTGTTGTAGGACAACCTTTGGGATCCACCATCCTGTCCTGGGAAACTTTCTATCAGCTGAATGGACCTTATCAGCAGGTAAATTCCCGGAAGACATTGATGATTGCAGTATTGATACATGGCTTAAATCTCTCAGAGCTTTGAGTATGACCTGGTCTGCAAGACAAACAAGAGAAAGATGTCTGACTTCAAACAATTTCACTTACAGCTTGTCTACACAGAAAGTGTTTCAGCCATGTGTTTCAGTTGTCTGATTACTTCTATTTTGATCAACACAGACCTAATCAATACAATCACCATATATGTCTAAACACAACCATGCACTATTACGTTTGATTTTGTTCAACTGCGAACAGCTCCTCCATTTCCTTTGTGCATCATATTGTGAGATAATAGTGTCCATCAACAGCTTTTAGTATACATACTAACTGCTTTGAGTATACTTAATTTTGTCACCTTTCCAGTGTGAACACACTACATATTCAGGACCTGCTTAGAATTAGTGTGTAGTTTGGATTTGGGACACATCTACTGACAGAGGACTGAACCTGCTGCTGCTCTTCTACACACTCCTTTCGCTACACATCCAGAGAAGACAATGTGTAAGTCAACTTATTCATAAATGCTTATGAGAAGGACTCCAAAGCTTGTCAGTTTTAATGTTGGTTAACCAAAGTAAATTGATAAAACATTAAAAGTACTTAATTTCTCTCATTTCTCCCAATAGCACCCACAAATCCCCAAAGCTAATTCTCAAACCAAAAAAGATAAACATAAGGAGATAAGATAAACAGGAGGTAGAGTGGGTCGTCCACTAATTGGAGGATTGGCGGTTCGATTCCCACCTCCTCCAGTCCGCATGTTGATGTGTCCTTGGGCAAGATACTTAACCCCAAATTGCTCCTGATAGCTGTGCCATCAGTGTGTGAATGATTTCCTCTGATGGGCAGGTTGGGACCTTGCATGGTAGCCCCTGTACCCGTTCAGTGTATGAATGTGTGTGAATGGGTGAATGTGATTCATAGTGTAAAAAGCGCTTTGAGTGGTCGGAAGACTAGAGAGGCGCTATACAAGTACAGCCCATTTACCATTTACCATCAAGAGAAGTAGTGAATTTCTTGGAGCATAACCATCATGAAAATATGTGGAGCCCTGTCAGTAAGGAAGCATTATCAGTGATGATGGATGAGACACTCTGGCCAATTCTAATGCAGGAAAATCATCAGGAAACACACTCATCTATTTAATTTGTATTTCAGCTGCTGTACAGTAGTTTAGTCATCCACTGATGTCACTACAGCTATCTACACTGGCTGTGTTAACAGCTCACACTTTAAACATGTTACGTTCTAAGAAGATCGATTGTATGTTTGGCTGTAAAACATCTGGGTTCTGTTCCAGAAGTAGGAAAACCTAATTCAAAATCACATTGACATTTCTAAAATAAAAGTCCAGTGTTGGAACAGAGCCTCAACAGTATGCAGTGTTAACTTAATATGTTTAGATATAGACAGTAGTTTTTTGTATTTTTTAAGAATCTAATTCGATATTTATATTTTTCATCCCTCCAAAAGAGTTCAAGTAGAATCAATGCCAAGGCTGAGGAACACCATTCTTCAAAAATATATTCCCTCATATGGTGTGTTGATGATGGTGGTGGAGAGCGCTGTCTAACATGTCAGTACAAAATCTCCCATAGGTGTTCAATTGGGTTGAGATCTGGTGACTGTATAGGCCATAGCATATGATTCACATCATTTTCATACTCATCAAACCATTCAGTGACCCCTCACGGCCTATGAATTGGGACATTGTCATCCTGGAAGAGACCACCCCCATCAGGATGGAAATGTTTCATCATAGGATAAAGGTGATGACTCAGAACAACTTTGCAGTGACCTTTCCCTCTAAGGGAACAAGTGGACCCAAACCATGCCAGCAAAATACCTCCCAAAGCATTACAGAGCCACCGGATCCCCTCACTGTAGGGGTCACACATTCAGGCCTGTACTGGTTTTTCCTTTAATTTGTCATCCGTCTGTATGCACAGTATTAGAGGATATTATTATAAATCTATTAGCGCTTTGTTCTGCAATTATTTTTAAGTTACGCTTGTTTAAATTATTTGTTGTCATCTTGGATTTCTACAACCAAGATTATAATACATCAGTTAACGTGGATGAGGTGAAAAGGAATTAGTAAATTCACGCTCAGTATTGGGGAAATGCAAGCCAGACTTTCCTGAATCCTGACACCTGCCACATCCTGGCATCATTCATTTCAGCAGCTGCTGTGCTGCTGCACAGCTGACCCTCTCCTCTGCACTCCAGGTGAGACAGCACTGGTGAAATATTGAGCAGACTTTGATTTAACATTTGATTTGGCTTATATCTACAAATTGAAAGGTGCTTATGGAATAGTTATGACTCACTACAAGCTCAAATACAGATAACACTGCTGGTTTGAATGTTTATGATAACGTGGATCTATAATTAATGTTTGATATGAAGTGAAATTAAATGTGTGAGAGGATTATTATGCAATCCAGCTTCAGTTCACTACCTCACCATCTATGTCGCCAATTTCCCCGAATGTATGCATGGATCAGAGTTTACGTACAGGTGCACACATTCTCCCATCAAATTTATTTTTATAGATCACAACTTTTGCATGGGAAGTGGTGTATCCCTCTTACAGGCCCCATTCTGTGCATATGTAACAGTTATAAATGAGACTCCAGGACACTTAAGTGGCTATGGTTAGTTCTGACATGTCTGTAATAACAGCAGGACAGGTAAGTGTCTGTGGTCAGTTCTGACATGTCTGTAATAACAGCAGGACAGTCGAGTGTCGAGTCTCATGTAGCAAAGAAATGCTACATGACAGATCACACTGAGTCACAGAAGCTAGTGGAACATAGGATAACCGGACATGACTTCATGACTCTATGAGCCCTAGCCAAAGCTTTGTGAGTGGACTGCACATATATAGCACCTTTCTAGTCTTCTGACCACTCAAAGCACTTTTACACTACAGGCCATATTTACCCATTCATGCTCACACTCGCACACTGATGGTGGCAAGCTACCACACAGGGTGCTGGCGCAGCCATCAGGAGCAATATCTTTCCCAAGGACACTTCGATATGTGGACTGGAGGAGCCGGGAATCAAACCGCCAATCTTAAGATTAGTGGATGACGCGCTCTACCTCCTGAGCCACAGTTGCCACATCCAGCGGCAATGTGGCTGACCACTACTGTACTAATGATATTTTGACAGAATATAATCCAGGGTCATGCATTGATCTGTATTTGCATAATGCTTTTACAAGCCTTCAAAACACTGATTGTACCTTCTCTATAGTAGGTGGATTTAAGACTGTTGGTGGTGTAGACCTCTGTTGACAAAGCAGCCATCATCAGAACAACGAGTCGTAGCATCATGACAGACAGTATGTTAGAGCTGCTGAAGTTCCTCTGCAAGTAGACAGAAATGATGGAAATAAACACTAGACAGTCAATATCACACAAAATAACTAAATTTGCAAAACATATCCTGACTTTAAGTGTCCCAGTAAAGCTGAAAACACCACAGCCACACCGTGTATGATGTGCGTCAAGTACCGCCCCTAACACCAACAGGAAGCGTCTCTGTGCAGCATGTCAATAGTTCTATGCAACACTTTCTCATCCCAGGTCGTCAAATACTGATGCTTTGTCACACCTCTCTGGCGTCTCATGCAGACACACAAGGTATGGTAATGCTTTATATTAAGGGCATTATGGCATTAGTTAATAGGTAATAAGGCCCTTATAAGTCCTTGTAAGATTTTTATTGACATTTTGTTAATAAGACTAGTGTTAATATTAACATCATTAACACATTTATTGTTAGATCATAAGACATTTACAAGCATTTATAAGAAACCTTTTAACAGTTTATAGGATGCTTAAGAACGTTAATAAAAGACTTTTGAGTTTCTCATAATTGTTTATAATAGCATTAAAAACACATTAATTGAGTTTAACTAACTTACCTATTATGTCATTGTTAAACCTTTACAAAGCTTTTCTCTGATGCTTTATTAAGGTTGAAAAAACTTTATTATTCATTAATTAGCTGTTAACTATGCACTTATTAACAGTTAACTATGCTTTTGTAGCTCTAGCTGGAATGAGCACTATATGTTATAAAGGTTGATAAAATGTGAATAAAAAATTACATATAAATACAATATTTAGCAGTGAAGCACAAAAACACACTTTAGGACAATTTTTTTTTAAAAAGTTTTCATCACTTTCATATAAATGCAACCACAAAGAGAACATTCTATAAAACATAGCTGCAAATAAGCCTTTGAAAAAACATAGTACAATTATTAGTGCAATTACGGTATCTTTTAACATTGAGATAAACTGTATATTGTAAAAGACATTCTGAAAATGTGATATAAAACATCACTATAGTGCAATGGTGCAAAAGTAGTGCAATTTTAACAAAAAATGAGGTAGGTTTTAATTTTTAAAAAACTTTTTAAAAATCCCATTAAACAATGTTTAAACATTTCTATTGATATATTTATAATGTATCAATGCATAGCAGCTGCTGTTTTGCACATCAGCTAGTCTCTGTCAACATGGATGAAACATTGGCAATCCAAACATTCAGCGCTAAGTCTATTAGATACAATCATATACAATCACTGGAAGAATTACAGAGTGGGATGCACCAGCATCAAACTTGTTATTAATTGACAATTACTGGCCATATCTGTGAGATATTCTGATGACTGGTCCACAAAGACAAGCTACATGCTGCTAAATGATGCAACACTGGGAATAGTAGGGGAACAAATCAGGAGTGATTCAGCATAACGTCAACTCAATTTCACTGAATAACTTTTCCCCTTCCAAAAGCAATTCAAAAATTCCCCTTCCCAACAGTTTCCCTGATTTCTTAAGGGCCTGAACTGCATCGTCAATACCTGTACTGCCACGAATGGCATCTAGACACTTTCGAGCAAAATCACTGAGCTTGTGCTTTCTTGTATGCTGATCTTTGAACTCGGCATACTTTTGAGTTGCAGTAATAGCGAGTTCTGCAATTGCTGCATTCATGGCAATTGTGTTGCAATCCACTCCCACCGTTTTGCAAGCAGCAGCCATGGATTTCTTCTTCTTGTAGGCCCACAATACTTTCCGGTAACATGCAGTTAGCTCTGGACCATGTGCTTAAGATGTTGAAGAAGTAAACTAGGTATTAGCCTCTGTGACAAAGGATCTTATTTTTCATTCACTCACCTAAAACTTTCATGACGTAAACTAACGATGCAATGCTAACTAACAGCATTCAGCAGCCATAGCCAAACAAAGCTGCAACAGTGTCTCAGCTTGCTTGCACAGTTGGGATGCAAGATTAATTTAGAACACATTATCTATCAATTCCAAATAATGTATCTGAATCCAGTTACATCCCTAGTGTCTTGACTGGTTTGGCTGACCCCCCAGATGTTGCCAAACCAGTCAAGACACTGAAGGAGTAATCGAATATGGTTAAATTATTCGGATCATATTAAGTTCAGTTCACTAATCCCAAAATAGCTGTTAATAATCAATTTTTAGTTTTAAATGATTAACATAAATTACCCCTTGAAACACAGCTCTGTGTGTCCGTTTTGCTTCCTTTCTGCCTTGTTTATTTCTTTCCCTTCTTCTTCGTCTTCATGTTCTTATTTGATTTCTTCCTCTTCCTCTTATTCTTGCTGAGGCTGAGGAGCTTGAAGAGTCTGAGGAGGAGTCAGTAGAGGATGAGTTACTTGACTCAGATAACCCAGACAAATCAGAAGCTGACTCGACAGAGGCCACAGAGGATGGCCCATCATTTCTTATGTTGGTGTTTCTTGATGCTGTATAAAGACAACACAATGAAACATTGACCACAATAGACAGTTAAGAGAGGAGTGGAGAGGAGAGGAGACAGGTTAAAATAAGCCTTTAGGCAGTTTAGACATGGTCTGTAAAAAAGGGCTTACAGTACAATATTAGGAAGGTGTCCCTGATGTTTAGGGCACAAAGTATACACATCTATTTAACAAAGTAAAATTACATTATACTCTGTATTGGTTAAAAAAAAAAATTTTGGCTTCATACCATTTGTTACACAGATTTGGTGCAAAATTTAACCATTTGTGACCACTCGACAATTGATAAAAATGGTCAAAAATCCCTCCAAAATACCACACTAATACACCAAAACCTTGAGGATCACTATAGAAAAATTCATGATATCAAAAACTTGACATTTGGAGATTTCTATAAGAATTGCTTTTTCCAGAGATTGGATGGCAACACTTCTGCTCTGGAAATTGCTGAGAAACCCCCTTATTGTCAATTTACCATTGTCATTTTATACAGTGAGGTCAAGTTTCAAAAAATAATCTAACTACAATGAAATGGCTACTATGGGGCTTAACATCATCACACATAATTACAATTGGGCTCATTGAATCCACAAGAATCTCAGCTTTCCAGTCATACCAATTTATGAAATTCCAAGACTGTTTAGGTTCCCCAGTATGCAGAAATATTCAAATACACCATATTTAGAATAAGAGAAAATATCGCATGTATACTGCATGCAAAAAACTGCATGGTTTTTGCCCAAAACTGCATGGGATTAGCATAAAGTGGGCATGTCTGTAAAGAGGAGACTTATGGAGAACCCATTTTTATTCAGATATATTGAGGTGAGAGGTCAAGGGACCCCTTTTAAAATGGCCATTCCAGGTCTTCCCTCACCAAAATTTAGCTTTTTAACTTTGGAGCAACAAGCTAGCATGACACAGTTGGAACCTTAGGTTGTCAGGTTTCATATGATACCTGTATCTTCACTCTAGTTTTAAAACTGAAGCCGCTACAGCCTCTGAAAGACAGTAATGTTCACCAAGGGTGTAGGCGCCTCCCTAGGTCTATATTATTAACACTTATGTAGTCTTATTGACACATAATAATGTTAATAAGCATCTTATAAGGACTTATAAGGGCTTTATTACCTATTAACTAATGCTTATTACAAGCACCTTAATATAAAGTGTTACTCAAGGGAACCTTTGGCATCCGTATAGTGATGTACTGGGCTTTCAACTAAATCCAATGTAGACCCATCTGAGGCAATATTCCACGCTTAGAGCAACTAGTGTGGTCTGGTTAGGTTTAGCCACAAAAACCACTTGGTTAGGTTTAGGCACAAAAAAGACTCAAATAGGGTTAGGGAAAGATCGTTGTTTGCGTAAAAAATGATTACTTGAAACATTGTTATGGCAACAGTAAACACCACGACAAAAAGCTATCCCAAATCGCGATTGGAAACGTGACACTCGTGGTTGGAAGCAGGAAGCGAACAGTGGTCTCCTGCAGCAAAGTCTACTTTTTATATCTGCCCCCTCCTAAGAAGGAAAATTTCACCTTATATAGATGTCTCATGGTGTCTAATAATGACACTTGAGGGTGGCTTGTGCTCCGGTGTCAGACTGGTGCCCAATACTCTCTTTAAAACAATGAGAGCTGTACAGACAATAAAACATTTTGAAACCAATTTTTTGGTTGCCCAAATCATTGTTATGGATATTATGAATTTTAGACCTGTAACTATTTAGACTACCCAATAATAATAAAATAGCCTACTTAATTCAATCTCAAAATGTCTTCTGTGAAAAAGGCCTATTGCATCAGTCATATCTTGTGCATTGTAGAGGCCAGACAAACTTAAGAAATTAAGTGTTGACAATGCAGAATTTACTCAATGTGCACACTCATCTACAAAACAAAATATGTCAAAAAATGTAAATAAACCTGAATACAAAACAAACATTATTAGTTATTTTATGATATGAAAGTCTGTAACTGAATGTAAATGTATATTTTAGACTGCAGCCATCAGATGACGTGTTTTAATGGACTCTGGTTGCTGGCAACAGACACAGCAGTGGACTCACTATTGAATGCACATTCAGGAAACATCAAACATCACACAGGAAACCCAAAATAATTACACCACATTCAAGGCCAGTTGTAGCTGCTAGGGGGCTCTCAGGCAAAAATGAGCTGTGAATCCCTATTGATCCCCCCACACACACATTCTTCCTTTTGCCCGGAAATAAAGCAGTATTCCTAATGTGGAATTATACCTAGCTCAAGTTTTCTGTTAAATTGTGATCATTTGACTTTACACAGGTTTCTTAGTAAGAGTACAGTAATTCCAGGCAGCATTGGGTGTAATTGATATTTTCCTTGATCATCAGTACTGATTCTTCTCCACTTCTAGTTTTTGGCATGTTAAGAATAAACCTGAAACACAGTGGAAACTGCTTATAGTGATCATGGTTACAGTGATCAACTGCTTATATGGATCAAAAAGCTTGGGACAGAATCATTCCTGTACTAATGCTGTTTAAATAATTCACTTAATAGCACAATTATCAGGCGTCGCAGTGCACCTCCACAGGGTTATGGGGAGGTGTGGGGTGCGGTTGTGGGCATCTTTATTTGTAACCGCTGTGAAACAATCAGAAAATAATGTTTTCTTCCTCTCAGTCTCGCCACCACCGCTCGCTCTCCTTGTGCACTCTTTAGCTCGCTCGACCACTGCTTCTCTCTCTCTCTCATCTTTTTTAAAATAAGTCAGGAAGCCATCAGCAAAGCATAACTTTAATTTTAACGATATAAACGAAGAGAAATGTCCTTCCCTCTTCCTAGTAATGTTTTTGTCTGCCCTCATGGCAGGGTTGTACAACATTACAGGTTGTGTTTCTCCAAAAGTTGATTCTGGTTCAACTTTCTCACTGTGGCCCCCAACTCCGCAGCCTAAACGCACAACCCATCTGCTGCCAGCTGGTTACCTGTAGTAATGGGTGGACCGATTCTTTTCACAGTATTGGTTCCTTCGAGTTGATACATGTAAATGTATCAAACCTTTTGAGTTTTGATACTTTTTGCAAAATGTGCCATCAGTTTCTCCGTGACACTCAGTTATAGTACATACATATTCAACAGCTAGTGCTGCCTGCCCCACAGAATTTCACATTAAATTTTTACATTAATAAAGATAAAATATTAATTTAAATGCATTGATTTAGCATCCCACTTGATTGTAGGTAGGCTATATAAGCTCCATACGATGTTACAGAAATGTGATGTGACACTGACCAATGATCTGTCAGTCTTTTTGAGGGGCAGGTAGCAGACCTCCTACTTCAAGAGAGCAGCAGTTTGTTCAGTCTCGTTCAATTTAACCTGCTGTCTGTCTTGAGAGAACGGTTCATTTGATCTCATGCAGTGAGTAGCTGCCAGGCTGTCCCGACTCGACTCACTCACTGACGTTCTCATTCGAGACAATGATCCCCGCTCATTCATTGTTGCTCATTCATGTTTTGAGCGACCACCGTAGCAGGCAGGCAGGCAGTGTGAGCAGTACCCTACGATAACAGTGAGTGGGTGTGGGCAGTATGAGTGGGAAAAGTCCGGGATTCATGAGTACTCGGTACGTTTGACAGGCTGACCTGGTACATACCGGACACTAAAAAGATTCGTTCAAAAAGATTTGTTCGTTCATTTTTGCACATCACTAGTTACCTGAGGCTGGTGGTGCATGCACAGTGAAATCATGACGGGAGAAAGTCATTTTATCTCATTGAAAAACATAGTCTCCTTGAAGCTTATGACAAATTGCCAAAAACAACCCAATGAGATGCAGCAGTGAAACAACAAGCGTTTGAAACAGCTGTTCTGTATTTTGAAACAGTCAATAAAATACAGAAAATAGCGAAGCTGTCCATTTCATTAGTTTATATTCATGTAATAATATACAAATGTCAATTAGATGGTAATCTGTGTGAGAAATTAAGAAAAAGAAACAAAATCAGTTATAATAATCATCCGCTCACAGTGATCAATTTGACTTGGACGGACATGATCGCTATAAGCGGTTTCCACTGTACATCAAAGCAAAAAACCACCTTTATTTTGAATGATTTGTGGGTTTCCATAAACAGTCATGAATGACAAGATGTTGCTCTGATTCCTCAGTGTTTAACTGTATATAGTATATCTTCACCAAATTACCCACTCATCTCGATGAACAATCAGGCAATGATAAACGAACTAATACACATTACTCTTCCTGTCACTCCCTTACAATAAAGCCTTTACCAGCCAAGAGGTGTAAGGCTTTTATTCTGAAGCATTCAAGCAACAGCTTTCTGTTTCCTAATGTATGTATGTCATGTCATGTAGAAAGTAAATTACATGCTCAACACACAAACCAAAACAACTAGTTACATGAGAGCCCAGATACCGCCATCTATTTTGTATCTGTACGTGTGAACGCACTGTGAGTCTGGCGTGTCAGCAAATACCTTGGTGTGTAAAAACAGATCTAAATTGAAGCTGCAAGCAGCAATGATCGGGCCCTTGCACCCGTGCGCATGTCGGGGCGTAGCGCAGTTAAAGGGCTTTTTTTGTAGGCATGCAGATGCATTCAGGACCGGTCTCTTATGGAACATTGCACAAAGGAGTTAAATATCATTTCCTGTGTCCACTATGTGGTGCTAGAGAACACCTATTAAGTGTTCTCTAGCATGTTGCTGTATATCAACTGTAGACCACGCCTTGAAAATTTCATGTGAATCAGATGATGTTTGTCATATAAGGCTGACTTCCTCTTGCCAGTAGGCTGCGCTATGACTATGACTCAATATTGACGTGTAGACATCTTCAGGACAGGATTCTTATCAAGCAGGAGAAATCTGGTGCAGGTTGGACAATGTACATTCAAGCTACAACAACTTCCTGTTTCATGGCGAAACGTCAAAGTTTACAGCATCGCCACGGCAAGGGCATTTAGCAAAAACTCAAGATTTTGATAACTTTTGATTACAATAAGATGACACTCACTGATTTTGAAGTCATTATGATTACTTCTGTAGGGGGAGTTTGTTAAAATACAAGGCATGCAAAATCACCAAAATCGACCACTAAGTTCAAAATGGCTGACTTCCTGTTGGGTTTAAGCTATGGATCCAAGAGACTTTTTTGTGTGTACCGATTTTCATACATCTAGGTTTAACATGGCGCGGGGGCTGCTTTGTTGAAATATTATAGGGGGCGCTGTTGAGCCATTCTGCCACACCCATGCCCACCACCTACACAGTATTACAGACTTGAAGACCTATCATGTGTGTACAAAGTTTTCAAGCATGTCTAGCCCCTTAAAAACAGCTTTGTATTTTGTGGCGAACAATGTGTTGCCATGACAACGGCTTTTGGTGAAAACTCAAAAGCTTCACTATTTAGCATCATCAAGCAACGAGAAGAATGATGAGTCCTGCAACAGATGGTATGGTATGGCCCCCACAGAGCCCTGATCTCAACATCATGGAGTCAATCTGGGATTACATGAAGAAGCACCTGAGATGGCCTAAATAATGAATCCACAGAAGAACATTAGTTCTCCAGGATGGTTACAACAACCTACTTGCAAGTTACCATGAAAAACTGTGTTAAAGTGTACCAAGGAGGACTGCTGCTGTTTTAAAGGCAAAGCTGCTCACAGCAAATATTGATTTCATTTAGGTTTCTGCTGTTTACTCAACTTTTCGTAAGCATTCTCACTTTACTTTTAGTGCCTAAAACATTTGCACAGTACTGTATATACACACACACATACACACATACATCATACATACATATAACTTCATGACTTTTATCATAAAAGCTGTTTCCATCAGTCACATGATCCTAGCCTTGCATTTCATATCAACCTGCCAAGAGTCTCCCAGTCTCCCAGACACGTAAACATTTGTCGGTTTTAATGTTTTAAACAGACCACTGTTCTTTTTCTGTGGAGGACATTTCCTAAGACAGCATAATATGTCACAATCAGATAATTTGGAAGAAAATTAAACTCAATGACTTCAATATTTATGTACTGAACCCTTACTTGTCCTGTCCCTTTCCTTTAACATGGACCAGTCCACACACAGATTCTGACTGAGTGCAGCTGGACACTGGTTGCTGGGGAACATGTAGCTTTGACCTCAGCACCAACATACCCCGCTGAGATGAAAAACTTGACTATTTTTTGATCAATAATTCAGCAGTGCCTGTTTACGTCCATGCTCTTGTTTGGAATGTACAGCTATATCTTAGGCTTTGACTTTGGGATTTAGCCACCGAACTAGATTTAGGGGGCTCAATTGGCAGAAATGGAATACAATAATCATACGCATGTTTTCATTAGTGTATAATCACCTGAAACTAAGAATCATTGTGTTTTTTTGTTTAGAATGAGCCCTTTATATCTACATAGGGAGCAGGTCCCTTTCCACGGAGCCTGCCATGTTGTAGAATTTCACAGCCACTTTACAGTGGCTGTGAAATTCTACATGTTCTCCTACATGCTTGGAAGGGGAGGGGGAGTGGTATTCAGTCGGTTGCAGTCTGCAACGTCACTGTTAGATGCCACTAAATCCTAGACACTGGTCCTTTAAGCAAAGTATCTAAATGCTTTGCTTAAGACAGGGTGACTTGTTTTTATGACTGATACCAACAAGTTTACTCCTAGTCATAGACCTGATGGGAAAATGATGGCATTTTTACAAAAAAATGATAAATATATAAAATAAAGCTTTTTGTCCCTATATGAAAAATATCAGACTATTTTAAATTGAACTGAAATTGACATTTCATGACTGTTGATGCAGTCTGATGTTCATGGTTCTTGTGAGCTTTGGTGAGTTTTCATCTAGTACCATCATCAGGTCAAAGTACCTTCTGATTTCCATTGCTGGAAACACTGATTAGGTTAAATTGTACATACCAGTGTCATGCATATTATAAATAGTTCATGCTTAAATGTTCAGAAAACACAAGGGCAGTACTTCTAACATCTCTGACAACATCACACTCCCATGCTTACAACATGAAATACATAACATGAAATACAATACAGTAAGGTTGCCAATGACCCTTTATTCTGACAGTACCCTGGCCAATAATTACATCTACTTTGCTAAGGATCAGGAAAAAAAGAACCAAGAGTTTGGTTTTCTTTTTTTGTCATTCACTGAGTGACAACAGCTTCCTGCCTCATTCCCAAGGACTTTCTTCCCATCCAGTCATAGACACACATTCACATGCCACTAGTCCAAGCTCCAGTAGCTTGCTAATGATGTACTTTCCATTATGATTGTTGATCCTTCGAAACAACCACGTGCTGTTCGCTGGTCTAACCACAAAACAATTACTACTGATGTTTTTGACTATGACCACTGTTTGTAATGTAGACATTGGCCTGTATGAGAATACAGATGCATAAGTTACTTACACACACACACACACACACACACACACTGGTGTTGGGACTGTGAGAACTTTAACCAAAGTATCCACATCCTCACATCATCAACCAAAGACCTCCTTGAGATACAAACAGAACATGAGTGGAGATGAAATGTGATGCTCTGGTCTTACCTGTGTGCTGAAAGCTGGCAGTTGCGCTGACTGACACCCACACCCCCCCTCCTGAGCAAAAAGTCTCATTTATAGGGTGACACCTCCTGCGTCATCATCACTGTTCACTGGTTGGTGTGTGGTGCCACCACATATGCACCAATATGCATGCACATACACAGACACACATATTGCTCATGATTTCCTTCCTGTTCATTCACCTCTTCTATTGAGATTTGGTCTTACAAAGATTAGTAAAATTCCAAAATGTTGATTCATATGTGCACACACAGATTGAGTTTGGTCACTACTTTGGTTTTTCTATAATAGACATGAAATGAGGTTTGTGGTCAAGACAAAGGCCTGGAGGTCATGGCAATAAACACTCAGCACACAGTGAAGTGGGCTGAGCAACAGAAGAAACAGATTACTAAAAATATACACTGGAGAGATGTGCATTTTCTGTAACTGAAGAAAAATAATTTGTCTTGTATATCCTCAGACCCTTTGCATATTTATATTTTTAATATGTAATACAGCCATGAAACACAGATTCATTGTTCAAATAGAAGCAGAACAGGAATAATGAGGGGTTTTCACTTTGTAATTTTTTCAAGCAAAATCATTCCGTATTTTAATGACCATGAGCAAGTGCACTTATCAACACTCATACAACACTGGCCAGATTGTCCACTGAACACCAGCCACAAATGATTCCATATATTCTACAGTATACCTGAAATCTGATAAAGGACAGTTCCAGTTATAACAATTTGGTAATGTTTTCATACTTTGGTCATTGTTCATTAAAACGTCCTCAAGAAAACCTTAGCAAATAAATTCAATAACTGGACAAAGAGATCTGGATTTATTTATAGATCTCTTCAACCTGCATGCATTCCCTCTGTCCTCCTGAATCCTAGTAAGATCTTTTCATTTCTCCCAAGCAGTGTATCCCTGCGTAAATGGAGCCAAAGGCAATAGCCAGAAGGAACAGTGCTAACTACTTAGAAGCATCACAGAAGAGGAAAGTGTTGAAAACAGGTAGGACTGCCCTTGGTGTTTCATAAGGTGAGGTATACAATCCATGGAATAATAATGCACTATAATGCATTATACTAGCACTGAAACACATGATTCTAGCAATGGAGTGAGTTATAAATTAGTGGCAATTAGGCTCATGAGGAATTGTAAAATAGTGACTTGCTAGTGACTTGAAAATAGTGACTTGATACATTCAGTAAATAATATACATTTTGGCTTCTTTGTTCATGTGCAAGGAGTGTATACGAAGCCAAAGTCAGAAGCACTTTGAAAAAAGGGAATACTAATTTTGCCTGGTGACTACAATAGTGATGGAAAAAACGGGCCAAGGGTGATGTAGTTCTGAACTTTTGTGTTTTTCAACAATATGAACTTTTAATTCATTAACTGCGCAATTTTTGGTAAGTACTTTCTGCTTTGGTAATTCTTTCAAAACCAAGGCCTCTAGTTTGACTTATCACTCTAACCTTATATACAATATAGACAGACAGCAGCAGTACTTGTAAAGCTAGTTCTAACAGACAAATACAGTACAGTGGAAACCGCTTATAGTGATCACGGTTAAAGAGATCAATGGCTTATATGCATCAGAAAGCTTGGGACAGAATCATTCCTATACAAATGCTGTTTAAATAATTTGCTTATAGAAATCCAGTAGTCCGCTTACAGTGTTCATTTTGGGTCTTTTCATACATGAAATCATATGGAAAAATTTTTAAAACTAAAGCAATTCTATTTTACTCCCACGATACATGTATGATATGCAATTAGCGGCTGCGGCACCATTATCCGGCATTGTGGCGCACCTCCACAGGAGTGTGGGCATGTTTATTTGTAATCACCATGCAACAATCAGAAAATAACATTTTATTCCTTTCATCCACCGGCTTGTTCGCTACCACTGCCTGCTCTCCTCATCCACTCTCTAGCTTGCTCAACCACTGCTTCTCTCTCTCTTTCTTGGGAAGTTGGGAAGACAACATCAAAGCGTAACTTTACTTTTAACATTATCAAATGAAGAGAAATGTCACCCCCTCTTCCTAGTTATGTTTTGTCCTCCCATATGGCAGGGTTACAGCTCTAATCAGTCTGATCGCTGGCTGTGATTGGCCACTACACCATTATAGGTTGCTGCAGGCTGCTGCAGCCCCCACCCCCATAGCATAAATGCACAACTCGTCTGCTTCCAGCTGGTTACCTGAGGCTGGTACTGCATGCACATTGAAATCATGACAGGAAAAAGAAAATCTCTCAATGAAAAACATAGTCTTCTTGAAACTTATGACAAACTGCCAAAAAAGAGCCAACGAGATGCAGTGGCAAAACAGCAAGCATTTGAAACAGCTGTTCTGTATTTTGAAACAGTCAATAAAATTCAGTAAATACTGACACTGCCCATTTCATTAATTTATATTCATGTAATAAATATACAGATGTCAATAAGATGGTCATCTGCATATCTGCATCTGCTTATAGTGATCATTTTCACCCGGACAGATGTGATCACTATAACCAGTTTCCACAATAATTGAAAATAATGAGCTGCGTTTGTTTTCCGTGTACCAGCCAGAAAATTACTGTATATAAGATTATATGGCTCAAGGGTCTCTGAACAAGATCCAGAATTCATTGGGCCTCATGCAAGAACCCCTTGTATAAGTAGATTTGTTCTTAAATGGCACATACCAGTGGTTTCAGAGTATCTGATACTCATACTTACAATTTTCTCTGAGGTACAAATGAAATTCACGAGTGGTCCAGACTCGTCATAGTCTGCCTTTCTCCACAAATGTATTTGTACCTTGCTGACAAGCAAGGTACAAATACAAGCAAGTCTTAAAGAGGCAGGAGCTAAAATGGCCTGTTTCAGACAGAAGCTGAACTGAGGAGCTGCATAAAGGGTTAGTATGAGTTAAATGAGGAGTTTTTTGAACTAGAAATTATGTAGAGATATTCCAGTGGAGCCCCAAAATAAAAAAATATAGACATGGGAATGTGCAGAATATGTCTTACGTTCTTTAAGAATCAAAATGCCTGACAATACCCGAAATTCACAAGAATAAATAGATACAGTATATAACAAAAAAAAAACTGAATGAAAAATTCATACTCTGCTCACTTTATCATTATTATCATTAACTGTTTACTGTGAGGTTATTTAGATTTTATAATTGTTGTTTTCATATTTCGGCACAGCAGCCTTTTAATTTCAGTAGTCTCTAGGAAACTTCTCTCAGTCTGGGCATTTGAGAAACTCGGGAGTTACATTTCTTTCCAGAAACATTATTCTGGTTACTCAGGAGACCATAGACCTCACTGTGGACAGTGTTATTCAGAGCTATTGGAGATTGTGCTTAATTCGAAGAAGGCCAGTGGTTTGGTGTTTGTAATTCTATGTTCAAAAGTGGGTGTACTGATTTTAACAATGCATTCAAACAATGTAGATAAATTCTAAAACACACACCGATTTTGTTCACAAAAAATATATTCAAGTTACTAAGAACCCCTTCTTCAAAGACGGTTCACTATGAGTTCTACATATGTCTGTCCATCTATTTTCCTGTGATTATTGAGGTTGCTGTCACTTTGACATTTTTCTCCCCAAACGCATCCTCCAGCTTTTCCAGCAGGATTGGAAAGCATTCCTGTGTCAATTGGTAAATATAATCCCTCCAGTGATTCTGGAGTGAGTGTGTGTGTGTGTGTGTGTGTGTGTGTCTACCCTGGTGTCGCATAGCAGTAGGACATGCCTAGAAAACCCAGTCCCATTATAGTGACACCACCTCAGTCCACGTAAGGACACGGCTCACTGTTCTACAACTGGGAAAGAACTGTTACTACATATATTTCTAAAGCTTTTTATTGTCATTTAGATTCAACTGAAATAATCTTCCAGAAGAGTTCCAGAGACTTGTAGAATCAATGCCAAGGCTAAGGAACACCATTCTTCAAAAAGATATTCCCTCATTTGGTGTTTTGATGATGGTGGGGGAGATCGCTGTCTAACATATCAGTCCAAAATCTCCCATAGGTGTTCAACTGGGTTGAGATCTGGTGACTGCAAAGGCCATAGAATATGATTGATTTGATTTATTGATTGGGACAGTGTGCAGTTTTAAATATTAAAGAGCTAATTTGCATCAGTAGTCCCCCACAATCAAAACATACAACAGCACAACAACAAACAGTACAAAGCAAAAAAGCAAAAAAACAAAAACAAAACAAAACAAAACAAAACAAAAAAAAAACAAAAAAACAACAATAACAAAAAAAAGAGCACACCATACAAAACACAAAGCTACACACAAGAGCACACCACATACACCCACAATGTCAATCAGAAACTAACCACAAAACTAGACTCATTGGTCACACAGCTGATTGGTCTTTAGTAATTTTTTTAGTTTGACCTTAAATGTATTGATAGAACTACAGTTCTTCATATCATCAGGTAGGGCATTCCACTGAGATGTGGCTTTCACAGAGAAAGCTGCCTGCCCAAATGCAGTGCGACGAAATGGTATGGTACAATCTTGTATAGAGGATATTCTGGAGGATCTAATAGAACTTAGGGTTAGGGCCAAACCATTTAAAATTTTATAAACAAGGCACAAATTTGAGAATAATCTAAAATTGTCAAAGCTCAGTAAATTGTATTTCTCCAGTACCCTACAGTGATGGAAATGCATTGGCTTTTTGTCCAGAGTTTTTAGAGTTTGTTTGTATAAGGACTCAAGAGGTTTTATGGTTGTTTCTCCAGCCTGCCCCCAACATGTGATGCAATAAGACATATGGGAAAGAATCATATCATGCATAAATATCTTGGCAGCTTCCAAAGAGAGACAGTTTCTAATATGTCTAAAATTTGTTAAGTTGTACTTTATGGTTTTAAATGTTTTTTTTAATATGTTTCTTTAAGTTCAAATTTGGATCCAGTGTCACACCAAGATATTTAAAATCAGTAATTGTCACTTTTTTGACCTTTGATGAAAATATCAGCATTAGGAGGTTGTACCATAGTTTTAGAGAAAAACATACCTTTTGTCTTGTTTACATTTAGACTCAGATATGATTGATCAAGCCAATGTGTGATCCTTTCCAATGCAATTGTTATCTTAGCAGCAGCTAACTCAGCTGTTTTTGCATGTGTGTACACGACTATGTCATCTGCATACATTTGTAGTTCTACATCATGACACTATTGAGGGAGATCATTAATATATAGGCTAAATAATAGGGGACCTAACACTTACCCTTGTGGAACACCCATTGTGCACTTCATGTTACTGGACAGTGTGTCATCAACTTTAACACACTGTATCCTATTCCATAAATATGAAGACATCCATGCCAGTGCTCTAGATGAGAAGTTAAATTTAGAGAGTTTCAATATTAAAACATCATGATTGACTGTATTGAATGCTTTACGCTCTTTACGATCTAAAAATACAGCACCAACTACTCTTCCTTAGTGAAGTCTTGATTTAATTTGCTCTATTAGGTGCAAGGTATCAGTTTTGGTGGAATGATTTGCTCTAAAGCCAAATTGCATACAATGTAGACCAAAATTGCTTGTATTAAATAATGTTGTCAGTTGTTTAATGACAACTTGCCCAGCAAACTTTGAGAGTACTGGCAGTATACTTATTGGTCTGCAGTTACTGGCTTCAAGGTGGTCTCCAGATTTAAAAAGGCGTGACGATGATGAAAAACCACTCATTTCTGCACCATGATATGGGAAGTACCTTTTCTGCTCTTATCCTCGCAAAACACTCTTCTTTGATGCAGAATGAGTGATTTTGGATGATCTGGTTCACATATGATGAAAAACCACTCATTTCTGCACCATGATATGAGAAGTACCTTTTTTTTCAGTTATCCTAGCAAAACACTCTTCTTTGATGCACAATGAATGATTTTGGATGATTCTGGTTTAGATCTCATGAAAAACCACTCATTTCTGGACAATGACATGGAATTACCTTTTCTGCTGTTATCCTGGGAAAACAATCTTTTCTGATGCAGAATAAATGGAAAAAAGCCAAAAGAGAAATTATGAATTACTATTCTGTGTAAGGTGAAAGTGCTCATGAAAGTAATGATTTTGAATGATTCTGGTTCAGATCTGATGAAAAACCACTCATTTCTGCACCATGACATGGAAAATGCTTTTTCTGCTGTGATCCTCGCAAAACACTGCTTTTGGAACCTCAGTACATGGGAAAAGGCGTGAAATGAAAGACCCAGATAACATTCTGTGTATGATGAAAGTGCTCATACAATTAGTGATTTTGGTTGATTCTGGTTCAGATCTGATAAAAAAAAAACAAACCACTCATTTCTGTACCATGACATGGGAAGTACTTTTTCTGCTCTTACCCTGGCAAAAAACTCTTCTTTGATGCACAGTGAGTGATTTTGGATGATTCTGGTTTAGATCTGGTTAAAAACCACTCATTTCTGCACAATGACATGGGAATTACCTTTTCTGCTGTTATCCTGGCAAGACAAACTTTTTTGATGCACAATGAGTGATTTTGGATGATCTGGCTCACATATGATGAAAAACCACTAATTTCTGCAAAATTACATGGGAAGTACCTTTTTTTTGCTGTTATCCTGGCAAAACACTCTTCTTTGATGCACAATGAGTGATTTTGGATGATTCTGGTTCAGATCTGATGAAAAACCACTCATTTCTGCACAATGACATGGGAAGTGCCTTTTTTGCTGTTATCCTCACAAAACACTGCTTTTGGAGCTGCAGTACATGAGAAAAGGCCTGAAATGAAAGATCCAGATAACATTCTGTATATGATGAAAGTGCTCATACAATTAGTGATTTTGGTTGATTCTGGTTCAGAAAAAAACCCCACTCATTTCTGCACCATGACATGGGAAGTACGTTTTCTGCTGGTGTCCTTACAAAACACTCTCTTTTGATGTAGAATGAGTGATTTTGGATGATTCTGGCTTAGATCTGATTAAAAACAACTCATTTCTGCACCATGACATGGGAAGTGCCTTTGTTGCTGTTATCCTCTCAAAATACTGCTTTTGGAGCCCCAGTACATGAGAAAAGGCCTGAAATGAAAGATCCAGATACCATTCTGTGTATGATGAAAGTGCTCATAGAATTAGTGATTTTGGTTGATTCTGGTTCAGATCCGATAAAAAACCACTCATTTCTGCACCATGATATGGGAAGTACGTTTTCTGCTGGTATCCTTACAAAACACTCTCTTTTGACGTAGAATGAGTGATTTTGGATGATCTGGCTCACATATGATGAAAAACCACTCATTTCTGCACAATGACATGGGAAGTACCTTTTTGCTGTTATCCTGGCAAAACACTCTTCTTTGATGCACAGTGAGTGATTTTGGATGATTCTGGTTCAGATGTGATGAAAAACCACTCATTTCTGCTCAATGACATGGGAAGTACCTTTTTGTTGCTGTTATCCTGGCAAAACACTCTTCTTTGATGCACAATGAGTGATTTTGGATGATTCTGATTTAGATCTGATGAAAAACCACTAATTTCTTGACAATGACATGGAATTACCTTTTCTGCTGTTATCCTGGGAAAACAATCTTTTCTGATGCAGAAGAAATGGACAACAGCCAAAAGAGAAATTATGAATTACTATTCTGTGTAAGGTGAAAGTGCTCATGAAAGTAATGATTTTGGATGATTCTGGTTCAGATCTGATGAAAAACCACTCATTTCTGCACCATGATATGGGAGGTACCTTTTCTGCTCTTATCCTGGCAAAACACTCTTCTTTGATTCACAATGAGTGATTTTGGATGATTCTGGTTTAGATCTGATGAAAAACCATTCATTTCTGCACAATGACATGGAACGACCTTTTCTGCTGTTATCCTGGCAAAATAATCTTTTTGATGCAGAATGCGTGATTTTGAATGATCTGGCTCACATATGATGAAAAACCACTCATTTCTGCACCATGACATGGGAAGTGCCTTTGTTGCTGTTATCCTCTCAAAACACTGCTTTTGGAGCCCCAGTACATGGGAAAAGGCCTGAAATGAAAGATCCAGATAACATTCTGTATATGATGAAAGTGCTCATACAATTAGTGATTTTGGTTGATTCTGGTTCAGAAAAAAAACCCACTCATTTCTGCACCATGACATGGGAAGTACGTTTTCTGCTGGTGTCCTTACAAAACACTCTGTTTTGATGCACAATGAGTGATTTTGGTTGATTCTGGTTGAGATCCGATAAAAAAACACTAATTTCTGCACCATGACATGGGAAGTACGTTTTCTGCTGGTGTCCTTACAAAACACTCTCTTTTGATGTAGAATGAGTGATTTTGGATGATCTGGCTCACATATGATGAAAAACCACTCATTTCTGCACCATGACATGGGAAGTACCTTTTTTGCTGTTATCCTCGCAAAACACTGCTTTTGGAGGCCCAGCACGTGGGAAAAGGCCTGAAATGAAAGATCCAGATACCAATCTGTGTATGATGAAAGTGCTCATGAAATTAGTGATTTTGGATGATTCAGGTTCAGATCTGGTTAAAAACCACTCATTTCTGCACAATGACATGGGAATTACCTTTTCTGCTGTTATCCTGGCAAAACAATCTTTTTTGATGCAGAATAAATGGACAACAGCCAAAAGAGAAATTATGAACTACTATTCTGTGTAAGGTGAAAGTGCTCATGAAAGTAGTGATTTTGGATGATTCTGGTTCAGGTCTGATGAAAAACCACTCATTTCTGCACCATGATATGGGAGGTCTGCTCTTATCCTGGCAAAACACTCTTCTTTGATGGACAATGAGTGATTTTGGATGATTTTGGTTCAGATGTGATGAAAAACCACTCATTTCTGCACCATGACATGGGAAGTGCCTTTGTTGCTGTTATCCCCACAAAACACTGCTTTTGGAGCCCCAGTACATGAGAAAAGGCCTGAAATGAAAGATCCAGATACCATTCTGTGTATGATGAAAGTGCTCATACAATTAGTGATTTTGGTTGATTCTGGTTCAGATCTGATAAAAAAAAAAAACAAACCACTCATTTCTGTACCATGACATGGGAAGTACTTTTTCTGCTCTTACCCTGGCAAAACACTCTTCTTTGATGCACAATGAGTGATTTTGGATGATTCTGGTTTAGATCTGGTTAAAAACCACTCATTTCTGCACCATGACATGGGAAGTACGTTTTCTGCTGGTGTCCTTACAAAACACTCTCTTTTGATGTAGAATGAGTGATTTTGGATGATATGGCTCACATATGATGAAAAACCACTAATTTCTACAAAATTACATGGGAAGTACCTTTTTTTACTGTTATCCTGGCAAAACACTCTTCTTTGATGCACAATGAGTGATTTTGGATGATTCTGGTTCAGATGTGATGAAAAACCACTCATTTCTGCACCATGACATGGGAAGTGCCTTTTTTGCTGTTATCCTCACAAAACACTGCTTTTGGAGCTGCAGTACATGAGAAAAGGCCTGAAATGAAAGATCCAGATGACATTCTGTGTATGATGCAATGAGTGATTTTGGATGATCGGGCTCATATATGATGAAAAACCACTAATTTCTGCTCAATGACATGGGAAGCACCTTTTCTACTGTTATCCTGCCAAACACTCTCTTTGTGAAGCAGAAAAAGTGGAAAACGTCAAAAGGGAGATTATGAATGACTATACTGCATAAGATGAAAGTGCTCATTAAATTAGTGATTTTGGATGATTCAGGTTCAGATTTGATGAAAAATCACTAATTTCTGCTCAATGACATGGGAAGTATCTTTTCTGCTATTATTGCAAAACACTCTTTTTTGATGCAGAGTAAGTAGAAAACAGCCAAAAGACAGATTATGAACTACTATTCCGTGCAAGGTAAAAGTGCTCATGAAATTAGTGATTTTGGATGATTCTGCTTCAGATCTGATGAAAAACCACTAATTTCTGTTCCCTGATGTCTGAAGTGCCTTTTCTGTTGTTATCCTCGTAAAACACTCCTTTTCGAGCCCCAATACGTGGGAAAAGGCCAGAAATGACAGATCCAAATACCATTCTGTATATGATGAAACTGTTCCTGAAATGAGTGATTTTGGATGATCTGGCTCATATGTAATGAAAAAACACTAATCAATGACATGGGAAGTACCTTTTCTGCTGTTATCCTGGCAAAACACTCTTTTTGATGCAGAATGAGTGATTTTGGATAATCTGGCTCATATATGATGAAAAACCACTACTTTCTGAACCATGACATGGGAAGTGCCTTTTCTGTTATTATCCTCACAAAACACTCCTTTTCGAGCCCCAGTATGTGGGAAAAGGCCAGAAATGACAGATCCAAATACCATTCTGTGAATACACAGAATGGTATTTGGATCTGCTCCTGAAATGAGTGATTTTGGATGATCGGGCTCATATATGATGAAAAACCACTAATTTCTGCACCATGACATGGGAAGTGCCTTTTCTGTTGTTATTCTCGCAAAACACTCTTTTTTCTGCGTAAGATAAAAATGCTCATGAAATCAGTGATTTTGGGTGATTCTGGTCCAGATCTCATAAAAAACCACCAATTTCTGCTCAATGACATGGTTAGTACCTTTTCTGCTATTGTCCTGGCAAAACACTCTTTTTGATGCAGAATGAGTGATTTTGGATGATTCTGGCTCATATATGATGAAAAACCACTAATTTCTGTACCATGACATGGGAAGTACCTTTTCTGCTCTCATTCTGGCAAAACATACACTTTTTTGATGCAGAGTAAGTAGAAAAAAGCCAAAAGAGAGATTATTACCTACTATTCTGTGCCTGATGAAACTACTCATGAGATGAATGATTTTGGATGATTCTGGCTCATATATGATGAAAAATCACTCATTTCTGCACCATGACATGGGAAGTTCCTTTTCTCTTGTTATCCTCGCAACACACTCTTTTTTGATGCAGAGTAAGCAGAAAACAGCCAAAAGAGAGATTCTGAATGACTATTATGCGTAAGATGAAAGTGCTCATGAAATTAGTGATTTTGGATGATTCTGGCTCATATGTGACGAAATACCACAAATTTCTGCACCATGACATGGGAAGTGCCTTTTCTGTTGTTATCCTTGCAAAACACTCCTTTTCAAGCCCCAGTACGTGGGAAAAGGCCAGAAATGACAGATCCAGATACCATTCTGTGTATGATGAAACTGCTCATGAAATGAGTGATTTTGGATGATTCAGGTTCAGATCTGATGAAAAGCCACTAAATTCTGCAGTATGACATAGGACATGCCTTTTCTGCTGTTATCCTGGCAAAACACTCTTTTCTGATGCAGAGTAAGTAGAAAAAAGCCAAAAGAGAGATTATGAACAACTATTCTGTACCTGATTAAACTACTCATGAGATGAGTGATTTTGGATGATTCTGGCTCATATGTGATGACATACCACTAATTTCTGCTCAATGACATGGGAAGTACCTTTTCTGCTGTTATCCTCACAAAACACTCCTTTTGGAGCCCCAGTATGTGGAAAAGGCCAAAAATGACAGATCCAGATACCATTCTGTGTATGATGAAACTGCTCATGAAATGAGTGATTTTGGATGATCTGGCTCATATATAATGAAAAACCACTCATTTCTGCTCAATGACATGGGAAGTGCCTTTTCTGTTGTTATCCTTGCAACACACTCTTTTTTGATGCAGAGTAAGTAAAAAACAGCCAAAAGAGAGATTCTGAATGATTATTATGCGTAAGACGAAAGTGCTCATGAAATGAGTGATTTTGGATGATTCAGGTTCAGATCAGATGAAATGCCACTAAATTCTGCAGCATGACATAAGAAATGCCTTTTCTGCTGTTATCCTGGCAAAACAGTCTTTTCTGATGCAGAGTAAGTAGGAAAAAGCCAAAAGAGAGATTATGAACTACTTTTCTGTGCCTGATGAAACTACTCATGAAATGAGTGATTTTGGATGATTCAGGTTCAGATCTGATGAAAAACCACTAATTTCTGCTCAATGACATGTAAGTACCTTTTCTGCTGTCATCCTCACAAAACACTGCTAATGGAGCCCCAGTACGTGGGAAAAGGCCAGAAATGACAGATCCAGATACCATTCTGTGTATGATGAAACTGCTCATGAAATGAGCGATTTTGGATGATTCAGGTTCAGATCTGATGAAAAGCCACTCTCTCTTTTGGCTTTTTTCTACTTATTCTGCATCAGACGGGGTTATAAAACTGAAGTTTACGTTTCACATCCCTCAGTTAAGCCCTACACTTTCACTTTCGTAATATTCATCAAACTGGACTTTAGATTGTTCATTTTATTCAACCTCCATTGTGACATAATGTCACTATTTATTAATTTTATTTATTAATTATTTATGTTTAATTTATTCTCTTGTCACTTTCACATATTTCATACACTTCGTTTCTTTGTCCATATTTCCTTTGTACAATCAATATTTCATTTCAACTTTTATAGCCCATTTCAAAGCTATGCTATTCTGTAAACAGATTTCAAATTTCGGTTTAATTTTAATACTACTTTATTTCATTATTTTTGTTATTATAATAAAGATTATTATTATTATCATTATAAATGTATATGATGTTTAGTTTGTCAGTTATTACGGAGATTCTTGCAGGCTTTCTATCGTTGCTATGGTGGTTGCAATGAACGCTGCTGTCATAAAACCACGTAGTTGTAACTGTTTGATGATGTTCTTTCAATGAAAAAAACAGATTTTACGTGCCCCAGGGATGAAGTGAATTTGAAATCCCAGACTTTAAGCTTTTTTGTTTATAAGTGGGAAAAGGCCAAAAATGACAGATCCAGATACTAACCCTAACCCTAATCCACAGCCCCAACCTGCTGTCACCAAAATACCACTCATTTCTGCTCCATTAGGCTACATGGGAAGTACCTTTTCTCGGAAAACAGTCTTTTTTTGAGGCAAAATAAGTGGGAAACAGCCAGGGGTGAAACATAAACTACCATTCTGTGTGTGTTGAAACTGCTCATGAAATGTAGGGTTTAAATGAGGGATGTGAAATGGAAAGTTCAGTTTTATAACCACGTCTTCATCCCGTTTACACACACGCGCGGCTGTCGCTGGCGTCTTCACCATAGCAACGGTCGCTGAGGATCATGGGTAGGCTAATGTAGTCGCTGTCTTGATGTCTGCAGACCTGTTCGATGCTCAATCCAAAAAGGAATAACGATAAAAACGAATCAGCAAAACCAAAAATGGGCCGGTTTTGATTGGTATTTCGTTATTTGATTCTGAAACCAAAAACGTTTTTTGTTTTTTGTTTTGAAACAAATAAGAGATTTACCGTTTTTTAGTTTTTGAATTACAAATGAATTTCGAATTATCCGATGATATCTGGACCCCGTAGCCCCACTGCAGCATCGTTTGAAATATTTCACAGTTGATTGGCTCGCTGTCTGATAGATAGCCAATCAGATAGCTCTCTGTCTGACAGATAGCCATTCAAACTGTGAAATATTTCAAATGATGCTGCAGTGGGGCTACAGGGCGGGCTTGGAATTTACATTCGGCAAAAGAGGTGAGACTTTCTTAGCTAACACCAGCTAACTTGGAAAAAATACTTGAGCACACGTTATAAACCCTTTATTTGGAGGAGAAACTGGAATTAAAGCGCCTCGGAGCCCACCAGCCACAGAATACTGTCATCACTCAAACTGCTGGTAAAATTAACCGCGGGTTAAACGTGGTGAAGTTTGCCCAGAGGAAAACCGCCATGCAGTCCTTTTCTGAGCCGTCTGCTGGTGAGTGAAAGCATATTTTATCATCCTGCCTTGGTGGTTCTGGTCCGTGCATTGGCCATATTGTTGTGCTTGATCGATTGATATAGATGGTGACGAGTGTCAGTGTGTCCATGCTTATCTATTGAGGTTGTTGTCACAGAATGGGCTAGTATCCTTAAAAAGTTGTCTGTGCACTTCGTTGTGGTGTTGAGCTCTTTGATGTTCGCTTATGGCCCTGTAGGCTCATTTGTTCTGGGCTTTGTTGTGTCGGCTTATGACGATAGAATATCACATTCTTAATTAAACAATAGTACAGAGAGGGTGTGCTTCAGTGATGCAGTCCAGCGCCCAACTTGGGCTAATGCTTTCTAGAAATCATGGCGTTTCCCAAACTGAATAAATACCTCACATATAAACACAAAGCTGCTTTGCTAGCTCAATCTTGTTGTAACTAAGACATCAGTTGATTTGAGCCGTTAATTTTTCCACGGACAGACTTAGCTACTACATCCGCAAACTTCACATATGTCTTTAAGCTAGCTGCGCCGTGTCACCGACACCGCTGATGGAGAATGCCAGAGTGGGAGCTGAGATATGAGCTGTGTAACGATACAGAGTGGAGAAGGGTTCGGGTTTTTCAGTGTGTGTGAGGGTGTAATCCCTGGGACACACCGGATGCGTGAACCTCAGCAGTGCGGGTGCGTCGCTGAACTGCTGCGTCTCTCACGCTTGTAGCGTCCACACTGGAAGCGTGTCTGCTGCGGCGCTTCTGCCACTGGCAGCCCTATCTTTCTATTAATTCAATATAAAATCATCTTTCCTAAAAAAGTCATCCTCAATTAATATTGAGTCACGGCATCCTATAAAGCACTCCAGCGTTGTGCATGCGTGCGTGCATACGTATGGAAGCCCATTTCCGTCACTGTGATGAAAAAAAGATCCTGTAAGTCATTATAATGAGAAACTATCTCAAAATAATGACTTAATATCTCATAATAATGACTTAGTATCTCAAAATAATGATTTAGTGTCTCATAATAATGACTTACTATCTCATAATAATGACTAAATGGAATAACGCCTGTAGATGGCGGTGTTAAGTCATTTTCAAGCTATTTCAGGAACTGAAAAACATTAATAGGGGAAGATGAAATGAGAATGAATCATGGAATGAAATGATCTTTAATTGATTTACAATCCTAAATTTTGATTATTTTAACAGTAGCATTTTTTTTCGTGTTACCCTTACTCGTGGTAAACTGATTTTCAGTCTTGTTGCTATTCCTGCCTATTTCCTGCCATAGAATCAGTGATTTTGGATGATTTTCACTCAGAGGTGATGAAAATCCACTCATATTTTATTAGTGACAGTGAAAAGGCTCTGTAGGATGAATACGGTCACTGATTTCCTATGATTCTGGTTCAAATCTGATGAAAAATGACTAGTTTGTGTGGAATAGCAGTGAAATTGCTTTTCCTGCAACTGTTCTGTGTGCCATGACTCTGCTAGTAGAATTAAGCATTTGGGATGAGCCTGCATCGATTCTGATGAAAAATGACTAGTTTGTGTGGAATAGCAGCAAATTGACAGAGACACATAAAAAGGCACATGTTGTTGTGTGCCATGACTCTGCTAGTACAGTCAAGCGTTTTGTATGAGTCTGCATGGATTCCGATGAAAAGTGACTAGTTTGTGTCCAATAACACTGAAATTGATAGAAACATATGAAAATGCATATACTGTGTGTGCCGTGACTCTGCTAGCAGAACCAAGCATTAGGTGTGAGTATGGATCGAATATGACGAAAAGTGACTGGTATGTGTCCGATAACACTGAAATTGATAAAAACATATGAAAATGCATATACTGTGTGTACCCTCACTCTGCTAGCAGAACCAAGCATTAGGTGTGAGTCTGGATCGGTTCTGATGAAAAGTGACTATTTTGTGTCCGATAACACTGAAATTGATAGAAACACATGAAAATGCATATACTGTGTGTGACTTCGCTCTGCTTGCAGAACCAAGCATTAGGTGTGAGTATGGATTGAATATGACGAAAAGTGACTGGTATGTGTCCGATAACACTGAAATTGATGGAAACATATGAAAATGCATATACTGTGTGTGCCGTGACTCTGCTAGCAGAACCAAGCATTAGCTGTGAGTCTGGATTGGATATGATGAAAAGTGACTAGTTTGTGTCTGATAACACTGAAATTGATAGGAACACATGAAAATGCATATACGGTGTGTGCCTTCACTCTGCTAGCAGCACCAAGCATTAGGTGTGAGTATGGATCGAATATGACGAAAAGTGACTGGTATATGTCCGATAACACTGAAATTGAAAGAAACATATGAAAATGCATGTACTGTGTGTGCCGTAACTCTGCTACTACAACGGAGCGTTTTGCACGAGTCTGCATCGATTCTGATGAAAAGTGACTATTTTGTGTCCGATAACACTGAAATTGATAAAAACACATGAAAATGCATATACTGTGCGTGACTTCACTCTGCTTGCAGAACCAAGCATTCGGTGTGAGTATGGATCGAATATGACGAAAAGTGACTGGTATATGTCCGATAACACTGAAATTGATGGAAACATATGAAAATGCATGTACTGTGTGTGCCGTGACTCTGCTAGCAGAACCAAGCATTAGGTGTGAGTATGGATCGAATATGATGAAAAGTGACTGGTATGTGTCCGATAACACTGAAATTGATGGAAACATATGAAAATGCATATACTGTGTGTGACTTCACTCTGCTTGCAGAACCAAGCATTAGGTGTGAGTATGGATCGAATATGACGAAAAGTGACTGGTATATGTCCGATAACACTGAAATTGAAAGAAACATATGAAAATGCATGTACTGTGTGTGCCGTAACTCTGCTACTACAACAGAGCGTTTTGCACGAGTCTGCATCGATTCTGATGAAAAGTGACTATTTTGTGTCCGATAACACTGAAATTGATAGAAACACATGAAAATGCATATACTGTGTGTGCCGTGACTCTGCTAGCAGAACCAAGCATTAGGTGTGAGTATGGATCGAATATGACGAAAAGTGACTGGTATGTGTCCGATAACACTGAAATTGATGGAAACATATGAAAATGCATATACTGTGTGTGCCGTGACTCTGCTTGCAGAACCAAGCATTAGGTGTGAGTATGGATCGAATATGACGAAAAGTGACTGGTATGTGTCCGATAACACTGAAATTGATAAAAACATATGAAAATGCATATACTGTGTGTACCCTCACTCTGCTAGCAGAACCAAGCATTAGGTGTGAGTCTGGATCGGATATGATGAAAAGTGACTATTTTGTGTCCGATAACACTGAAATTGATAGAAACACATGAAAATGCATATACTGTGTGTGCCGTGACTCTGCTTGCAGAACCAAGCATTAGGTGTGAGTATGGATCGAATATGACGAAAAGTGACTATTTTGTGTCCGATAACACTGAAATTGATGGAAACATATGAAAATGCATATACTGTGTGTGCCGTGACTCTGCTTGCAGAACCAAGCATTAGGTGTGAGTATGGATCGAATATGACGAAAAGTGACTGGTATGTGTCCGATAACACTGAAATTGATAAAAACATATGAAAATGCATATACTGTGTGTACCCTCACTCTGCTAGCAGAACCAAGCATTAGGTGTGAGTCTGGATCGGATATGATGAAAAGTGACTATTTTGTGTCCGATAACACTGAAATTGATAGAAACACATGAAAATGCATATACTGTGTGTGACTTCACTCTGCTTGCAGAACCAAGCATTAGGTGTGAGTATGGATCGAATATGACGAAAAGTGACTGGTATGTGTCCGATAACACTGAAATTGATGGAAACATATGAAAATGCATATATTGTGTGTGCCGTGACTCTGCTAGCAGAACCAAGCATTAGGTGTGAGTATGGATCAAATATGAGGAAAAGTGACTGGTATGTGTCCGATAACACTGAAATTGATGGAAACATATGAAAATGCATATACTGTGTGTGCCGTGACTCTGCTAGCAGAACCAAGCATTAGGTGTGAGTCTGGATCGGATATGATGAAAAGTGACTAGTTTGTGTCTGATAACACTGAAATTGATAGGAACACATGAAAATGCATATACGGTGTGTGCCTTCACTCTGCTAGCAGCACCAAGCATTAGGTGTGAGTATGGATCGAATATGACGAAAAGTGACTGGTATATGTCCGATAACACTGAAATTGAAAGAAACATATGAAAATGCATGTACTGTGTGTGCCGTAACTCTGCTACTACAACAGAGCGTTTTGCACGAGTCTGCATCGATTCTGATGAAAAGTGACTATTTTGTGTCCGATAACACTGAAATTGATAGAAACACATGAAAATGCATATACTGTGTGTGACTTCACTCTGCTTGCAGAACCAAACATTCGGTGTGAGTATGGATCGAATATGACGAAAAATGACTGGTATGTGTCCGATAACACTGAAATTGATGGAAACATATGAAAATGCATATACTGTATGTGCCGTGACTCTGCTAGCAGAACCAAGCATTAGGTGTGAGTATGGATCGAATATGAGGAAAAGTGACTGGTATGTGTCCGATAACACTGAAATTGATGGAAACATATGAAAATGCATATACTGTGTGTGCCGTGACTCTGCTTGCAGAACCAAGCATTAGGTGTGAGTATGGATCGAATATGACGAAAAATGACTGGTATGTGTCCGATAACACTGAAATTGATAAAAACATATGAAAATGCATATACTGTGTGTACCCTCACTCTGCTAGCAGAACCAAGCATTAGGTGTGAGTCTGGATCGGATATGATGAAAAGTGACTATTTTGTGTCCGATAACACTGAAATTGATAGAAACACATGAAAATGCATATACTGTGTGTGACTTCACTCTGCTTGCAGAACCAAGCATTCGGTGTGAGTATGGATCGAATATGACGAAAAGTGACTGGTATATGTCCGACAACACTGAAATTGATGGAAACATATGAAAATGCATGTACTGTGTGTGCCGTGACTCTGCTAGCAGAACCAAGCATTAGGTGTGAGTATGGATCGAATATGAAGAAAAGTGACTGGTATGTGTCCGATAACACTGAAATTGATGGAAACATATGAAAATGCATATACTGTGTGTGCCGTGACTCTGCTTGCAGAACCAAGCATTAGGTGTGAGTCTGGATCGAATATGACGAAAAGTGACTGGTATGTGTCCGATAACACTGAAATTGATAAAAACATATGAAAATGCATATACTGTGTGTACCCTCACTCTGCTAGCAGAACCAAGCATTAGGTGTGAGTCTGGATCGGATATGATGAAAAGTGACTATTTTGTGTCCGATAACACTGAAATTGATAGAAACACATGAAAATGCATATACTGTGTGTGACTTCACTCTGCTTGCAGAACCAAGCATTAGGTGTGAGTATGGATCGAATATGACGAAAAGTGACTGGTATGTGTCCGATAACACTGAAATTGATGGAAACACATGAAAATGCATATACTGTGTGTGCCGTGACTCTGCTAGCAGAACCAAGCATTAGGTGTGAGTCTGGATCGGATATGATGAAAAGTGACTAATTTGCGTCTGATAACACTGAAATTGAAGGGAACACATGAAAATGCATATACGGTGTGTGCCTTCACTCTGCTAGCAGCACCAAGCATTAGGTGTGAGTATGGATCGAATATGACGAAAAGTGACTGGTATATGTCCGATAACACTGAAATTGAAAGAAACATATGAAAATGCATGTACTGTGTGTGCCGTAACTCTGCTACTACAACAGAGCGTTTTGCACGAGTCTGCATCGATTCTGATGAAAAGTGACTATTTTGTGTCCGATAACACTGAAATTGATAGAAACACATGAAAATGCATATACTGTGTGTGCCGTGACTCTGCTAGCAGAACCAAGCATTAGGTGTGAGTATGGATCGAATATGACGAAAAGTGACTGGTATATGTCCGATAACACTGAAATTGATGGAAACATATGAAAATGCATATACTGTGTGTGCCGTGACTCTGCTTGCAGAACCAAGCATTAGGTGTGAGTATGGATCGAATATGACGAAAAATGACTGGTATGTGTCCGATAACACTGAAATTGATAAAAACATATGAAAATGCATATACTGTGTGTACCCTCACTCTGCTAGCAGAACCAAGCATTAGGTGTGAGTCTGGATCGAATATGATGAAAAGTGACTATTTTGTGTCCGATAACACTGAAATTGATAGAAACACATGAAAATGCATATACTGTGTGTGACTTCACTCTGCTTGCAGAACCAAGCATTCGGTGTGAGTATGGATCGAATATGACGAAAAGTGACTGGTATATGTCCGATAACACTGAAATTGATGGAAACATATGAAAATGCATGTACTGTGTGTACCCTCACTCTGCTAGCAGAACCAAGCATTAGGTGTGAGTCTGGATCGGTTCTGATGAAAAGTGACTATTTTGTGTCCGATAACACTGAAATTGATAGAAACACATGAAAATGCATATACTGTGTGTGACTTCACTCTGCTTGCAGAACCAAGCATTAGGTGTGAGTATGGATCGAATATGACGAAAAGTGACTGGTATGTGTCCGATAACACTGAAATTGATGGAAACATATGAAAATACATATACTGTGTGTGCCGTGACTCTGCTAGCAGAACCAAGCATTAGGTGTGAGTATGGATCGAATATGAGGAAAAGTGACTGGTATGTGTCCGATAACACTGAAATTGATGGAAACATATGAAAATGCATATACTGTGTGTGCCGTGACTCTGCTTGCAGAACCAAGCATTAGGTGTGAGTATGGATCGAATATGACGAAAAGTGACTGGTATGTGTCCGATAACACTGAAATTGATAAAAACATATGAAAATGCATATACTGTGTGTACCCTCACTCTGCTAGCAGAACCAAGCATTAGGTGTGAGTCTGGATCGGATATGATGAAAAGTGACTATTTTGTGTCCGATAACACTGAAATTGATGGAAACATATGAAAATGCATATACTGTGTGTGCCGTGACTCTGCTAGCAGAACCAAGCATTAGGTGTGAGTCTGGATCGGATATGATGAAAAGTGACTAGTTTGCGTCTGATAACACTGAAATTGATAGGAACACATGAAAATGCATATACGGTGTGTGCCTTCACTCTGCTAGCAGCACCAAGCATTAGGTGTGAGTATGGATCGAATATGACGAAAAGTGACTGGTATATGTCCGATAACACTGAAATTGAAAGAAACATATGAAAATGCATGTACTGTGTGTGCCGTAACTCTGCTACTACAACAGAGCGTTTTGCACGAGTCTGCATCGATTCTGATGAAAAGTGACTATTTTGTGTCCGATAACACTGAAATTGATAGAAACACATGAAAATGCATATACTGTGTGTGACTTCACTCTGCTTGCAGAACCAAACATTAGGTGTGAGTATGGATCGAATATGACGAAAAGTGACTGGTATGTGTCCGATAACACTGAAATTGATGGAAACATATGAAAATGCATATACTGTGTGTGCCGTGACTCTGCTAGCAGAACCAAGCATTAGGTGTGAGTATGGATCGAATATGACGAAAAGTGACTGGTATGTGTCCGATAACACTGAAATTGATGGAAACATATGAAAATGCATATACTGTGTGTGCCGTGACTCTGCTTGCAGAACCAAGCATTAGGTGTGAGTATGGATCGAATATGACGAAAAATGACTGGTATGTGTCCGATAACACTGAAATTGATAAGAACATATGAAAATGCATATACTGTGTGTACCCTCACTCTGCTAGCAGAACCAAGCATTAGGTGTGAGTCTGGATCGGATATGATGAAAAGTGACTATTTTGTGTCCGATAACACTGAAATTGATAGAAACACATGAAAATGCATATACTGAGTGTGACTTCAGTCTGCTTGCAGAACCAAGCATTCGGTGTGAGTATGGATCGGTTCTGATGAAAAGTGACTATTTTGTGTCCGATAACACTGAAATTGATAGAAACACATGAAAATGCATGTACGGTGTGTGCCGTGACTCTGCCAGTACAGCAGAGCGTTTTGGGTGAGTCTGCATCGATTCTGATGAAAAGTGACTAGTTTGGGCCACATAACACTGAAATTGACAGAAACACATGAAAATGCATGTACGGTGTGTGCCTTCACTCTGCTAGCAGAACCGAGTATTAGGTGTGAGTCTGGATTGAATATGATGAAAAGTGACTAGTTTCTGTCTGATAACACTGAAATTGAAAGGAACACATGAAAATGCATATTCTCTGTGTGTCTTCACTCTGCTAGCAGAACCAAGCATTAGGTGTGAGTCTGGATCGAATATGATGAAAAGTGACTCTTTGGATCCGATAACACTGAAATTGATATAAACACATGAAAATGCATATTCTCTGTGTGTCTTCACTCTGCTAGCAGAACCAAGCATGAGGTGTGAGTCTTGATCGAATGTGATGAAAAGTGACTAGTTTGTGTCCGATAACACTGAAATTGATAGAAACACATGAAAATGCATATTCTGTGTGTGCCTTCACTCTGCTAGCAGAACCAAGCATTAGGTTTCAGTCTGGATCGAATATGATGAAAAGTGACTATTTTGTGCCCGATAACACTGAAACTCACAGAAACACATGAAAATGAATGTACGGTGTGTGCCGTGACTCTGCCAGTGCAGCAGAGCGTTTTGGGTGAGACTGCATCGATTCTGAAGAAAAGTGACTGGTTTGTGTCCGATAACACTGAAATTGACAGAAACACATGAAAATGCATGTACGGTGTGTGCCGTGACTCTGCCAGTACAGCAGAGCGTTTTGGACGAGTCTGCATCGATTCTGATGAAAAGTGACTAGTTTGGGCCCAATAACACTGAAATTGATAGAAACACATGAAAATGCATATTCTGTGTGTGCCTTCACTCTGCTAGCAGTACCAAGCATTAGGTGTGAGTCTGCATCGATTCTGATGAAAAGTGACTAGTTTGGGCCCGATAACACTGAAATTGACAGAAACACATGAAAATGCATATTCTGTGTGTGCCTTCACTCTGCTAGCAGAACCGAGCATTAGGTGTGAGTCTGGATCGAATATGATGAAAAGTGACTAGTTTGTGTCCGATAACACTGAAATTGATAGAAACACATGAAAATGCATATTCTCCGTGTGTCTTCACTCTGCTAGCAGAACCAAGCATTAGGTGTGAGTCTGGATCGAATATGATGAAAAGTGACTAGTTTGGGCCCAATAACACTGAAATTGATAGAAACACATGAAAATGCATGTACGGTGTGTGCCGTGACTATGCCAGTGCAGCAGAGCGTTTTGGGTGAGTCTGCATCGATTCTGATGAAAAGTGACTGGTTTGTGTCCGATAACACTGAAATTCATAGAAACACATGAAAATGCATGTACGGTGTGTGCCGTGACTCTGCCAGTGCAGCAGAGCGTTTTGGGTGAGTCTGCATCGATTCTGATGAAAAGTGACTGGTTTGTGTCCGATAACACTGAAATTGATAGAAACACATGAAAATGCATGTACGGTGTGTGCCGTGACTCTGCCAGTGCAGCAGAGCGTTTTGGGTGAGTCTGCATCGAGTCTGATGAAAAGTGACTAGTTTGGGCCCGATAACACTGAAATTGACAGAAACACATGAAAATGCATATTCTCTGTGTGTCTTCACTCTCCTAGCAGAACCAAGCATTAGGTGTGAGTCTGGATCGAATATGATGAAAAGTGACTAGTTTGTGTCCGATAACACTGAAATTGATAGAAACACATGAAAATGCATATTCTCTGTGTGTCTTCGCTCTGCTAGCAGAACCGAGCATTAGGTGTGAGTCTGGATCGAATATGATGAAAAGTGACTCGTTTCTGTCTGATAACACTGAAATTGATAGAAACACATGAAAATGCATATTCTCTGTGTGTCTTCACTCTGCTAGCAGAACCAAGCATTAGGTGTGAGTCTGGATCAAATATGATGAAAAGTGACTAGTTTGGGCCCAATAACACTGAAATTGACAGAAACACATGAAAATGCATATACTGTGTGTGCCTTCACTCTGCTAGCAGAACCAAGCATTAGGTGTGAGTCTGGATCGAATATGATGAAAAGTGACTAGTTTCTGTCCGATAACACTGAAATTGTAAGAAACACATGAAAATGCATATTCTCTGTGTGTCTTCACTCCGCTAGCAGAACCGAGCATTAGGTGTGAGTCTGGATCGAATATGATGAAAAGTGACTAGTTTGTGTCCGATAACACTGAAATTGATAGAAACACATGAAAATGCATATTCTCTGTGTGTCTTCACTCTGCTAGCAGAACCAAGCATTAGGTGTGAGTCTGGATCGAATATGATGAAAAAGTGACTAGTTTGGGCCCAATAACACTGAAATTGATAGAAACACATGAAAATGCATATACTGTGTGTGCCTTCACTCTCCTAGAAGAACCAAGCATTAGGTGTGAGTCTGGATCGAATATGATGAAAAGTGACTAGTTTGTGTCCGATAACACTGAAATTGATAGAAACACATGAAAATGCATATTCTGTGTGTGCCTTCACTCTGCTAGCAGAACCAAGCATTAGGTGTGAGTCTGGATCGAATATGATGAAAAGTGACTAGTTTGGGCGCGATAACACTGAAACTCACAGAAACACATGAAAATGAATGTACGGTGTGTGCCGTGACTCTGCCAGTACAGCAGAGCATTTTGGACGAGTCTGCATCGATTCTGATGAAAAGTGACTAGTTTGGGCCCAATAACACTGAAATTGATAGAAACACATGAAAATGCATATTCTGTGTGTGCCTTCACTCTGCTAGCAGTACCAAGCATTAGGTGTGAGTCTGCATCGATTCTGATGAAAAGTGACTAGTTTGGGCCCGATAACACTGAAATTGACAGAAACACATGAAAATGCATATTCTGTGTGTGCCTTCACTCTGCTAGCAGAACCGAGCATTAGGTGTGAGTCTGGATCGAATATGATGAAAAGTGACTAGTTTGTGTCCGATAACACTGAAATTGATAGAAACACATGAAAATGCATATTCTCTGTGTGTCCTCACTCTGCTAGCAGAACCAAGCATTAGGTGTGAGTCTGGATCGAATATGATGAAAAGTGACTAGTTTGGGCCCGATAACACTGAAACTCACAGAAACACATGAAAATGAATGTACGGTGTGTGCCGTGACTCTGCCAGTGCAGCAGAGCGTTTTGGGTGAGTCTGCATCGATTCTGAAGAAAAGTGACTGGTTTGTGTCCGATAACACTGAAATTGACAGAAACACATGAAAATGCATGTACGGTGTGTGCCGTGACTCTGCCAGTACAGCAGAGCGTTTTGGGTGAGTCTGCATCGATTCTGATGAAAAGTGACTAGTTTGGGCCCAATAACACTGAAATTGATAGAAACACATGAAAATGCATATTCTGTGTGTGCCTTCACTCTGCTAGCAGTACCAAGCATTAGGTGTGAGTCTGCATCGATTCTGATGAAAAGTGACTAGTTTGGGCCCGATAACACTGAAATTGACAGAAACACATGAAAATGCATATTCTGTGTGTGCCTTCACTCTGCTAGCAGAACCGAGCATTAGGTGTGAGTCTGGATCGAATATGATGAAAAGTGACTAGTTTGTGTCCGATAACACTGAAATTGATAGAAACACATGAAAATGCATATTCTCTGTGTGTCTTCACTCTGCTAGCAGAACCAAGCATTAGGTGTGAGTCTGGATCGAATATGATGAAAAGTGACTAGTTTGGGCCCAATAACACTGAAATTGACAGAAACACATGAAAATGCATGTACGGTGTGACTTGACTCTGCCAGTACAGCAGAACGTTTTGGACGAGTCTGCATTGATTCTGATGAAAAGTGACTAGTTTGGGCCCAATAACACTGAAATTGACAGAAACATATGAAAATGCATATACTGTGTGTGCCTTCCTCTGCTAGCAGAACCAAGCATTAGGTGCGAGTCTGGATCGAATATGATGAAATGTGACTAGTTTGTGTCTGATAACACTGAAATTGATAGAAACACACGAAAATGCATATTCTCTGTGTGTCTTCACTCTGCTAGCAGAACCAAGCATTAGGTGTGAGTCTGGATCGAATATGATGAAAAGTGACTAGTTTGGGCCCAATAACACTGAAATTGATGGAAACACATGAAAATGCATATACTGTGTGTGCCTTCACTCTCCTAGAAGAACCAAGCATTAGGTGTGAGTCTGGATCGAATATGATGAAAAGTGACTAGTTTGGGCCCGATAACACTGAAATTGACAGAAACACATGGAAATACATGTAGCGTGTGTGCCGTGACTCTGCCAGTGCAGCAGAGCGTTTTGGGTGAGTCTGCATCGATTCTGATGAAAAGTGACTGGTTTGTGTCCGATAACACTGAAATTGATAGAAACACATGAAAATGCATGTACGGTGTGTGCCGTGACTCTGCCAGTACAGCAGAGCGTTTTGGGTGAGTCTGCATCGATTTTGATGAAAAGTTACTAGTTTGGGCCCGATAACACTGAAATTGACAGAAACACATGAAAATGCATGTACGGTGTGTGCCATGACTCTGCCAGTACAGCAGAGCGTTTTGGACGAGTCTGCATCGATTCTGATGAAAAGTGATTAGTTTGGGCCCGATAACACTGAAATTGACAGAAACACATGAAAATGCATGTACGGTGTGTGCCGTGACTCTGCTAGCAGAACCGAGTATTAGGTGTGAGTCTGGATCGAATATGATGAAAAGTGACTAGTTTGGGCCCAATAACACTGAAATTGATAGAAACACATGAAAATGCATATACTGTGTGTGCCTTCACTCTCCTAGAAGAACCAAGCATTAGGTGTGAGTCTGGATCGAATATGATGAAAAGTGACTAGTTTGGGTCCGATAACACTGAAATTGACAGAAACATATGAAAATGCATATACTGTGTGTGCCTTCCTCTGCTAGCAGAACCAAGCATTAGGTGCGAGTCTGGATCGAATATCATGAAAAGTGACTAGTTTGTGTCTGATAACACTGAAATTGATAGAAACACATGAAAATGCATATTCTCTGTGTGTCTTCACTCTGCTAGCAGAACCAAGCATTAGGTGTGAGTCTGGATCGAATATGATGAAAAGTGACTAGTTTGGGCCCAATAACACTGAAATTGATAGAAACACATGAAAATGCATATACTGTGTGTGCCTTCACTCTGCTAGCAGAACCAAGCATTGGGTGTGAGTCTTGATCGAATATGATGAAAAGTGACTAGTTTCTGTCCGATAACACTGAAATTGTAAGAAACACATGAAAATGCATATTCTCTGTGTGTCTTCACTCTGCTAGCAGAACCGAGCATTAGGTGTGAGTCTGGATTGAATATGGTGAAAAGTGACTAGTTTCTGTCCGATAACACTGAAATTGATAGAAACACATGAAAATGCATATTCTCTGTGTGTCTTCACTCTGCTAGCAGAACAAAGCATTAGGTGTGAGTCTGGATCGAATATGATGAAAAGTGACTAGTTTGGGCCCGATAACACTGAAATTGACAGAAACACATGAAAATGCATGTACGGTGTGTGCCGTGACTCTGCCAGTACAGCAGAGCGTTTTGGGTGAGTCTGCATCGATTTTGATGAAAAGTGACTCGTTTGTGTCCGATAACACTGAAATTCATAGAAACACATGAAAATGCATGTACGGTGTGTGCCGTGACTCTGCCAGTACAGCAGAGCGTTTTGGGTGAGTCTGCATCGATTTTGATGAAAAGTGACTAGTTTGGGCCCGATAACACTGAAATTGACAGAAACACATGAAAATGCATGTACGGTGTGTGCCGTGACTCTGCCAATACAGCAGAGCGTTTTGGGTGAGTCTGCATCGATTTTGATGAAAAGTGACTCGTTTGTGTCCGATAACACTGAAATTGTAAGAAACACATGAAAATGCATATTCTCTGTGTGTCTTCACTCCGCTAGCAGAACCGAGCATTAGGTGTGAGTCTGGATCGAATATGATGAAAAGTGACTAGTTTGTGTCCGATAACACTGAAATTGATAGAAACACATGAAAATGCATATTCTCTGTGTGTCTTCACTCTGCTAGCAGAACCAAGCATTAGGTGTGAGTCTGGATCGAATATGATGAAAAGTGACTAGTTTGTGTCCGATAACACTGAAATTGATAGAAACACATGAAAATGCATATTCTGTGTGTGCCTTCACTCTGCTAGCAGAACCAAGCATTAGGTGTGAGTCTGGATCGAATATGATGAAAAGTGACTAGTTTGGGCCCGATAACACTGAAACTCACAGCAACACATGAAAATGAATGTACGGTGTGTGCCGTGACTCTGCCAGTGCAGCAGAGCGTTTTGGGTGAGTCTGCATCGATTCTGTTGAAAAGTGACTGGTTTGTGTCCGATAACACTGATATTGATAGAAACACATGAAAATGCATGTACGGTGTGTGCCGTGACTCTGCCACTGCAGCAGAGCGTTTTGGGTGAGTCTGCATCGATTCTGATGAAAAGTGACTGGTTTGTGTCCGATAACACTGAAATTGATAGAAACACATGAAAATGCATGTACGGTGTGTGCCGTGACTCTGCCACTGCAGCAGAGCGTTTTGGGTGAGTCTGCATCGATTCTGATGAAAAGTGACTAGTTTGGGCCCGATAACACTGAAATTGATAGAAACACATGAAAATGCATATTCTGTGTGTGCCTTCACTCTGCTAGCACAACCAAGCATTAGGTGTGAGTCTGGATCGAATATGATGAAAAGTGACTAGTTTGGGCCCGATAACACTGAAACTCACAGAAACACATGAAAATGAATGTACGGTGTGTGCCGTGACTCTGCCAGTGCAGCAGAGCGTTTTGGGTGAGTCTGCATCGATTCTGAAGAAAAGTGACTGGTTTGTGTCCGATAACACTGAAATTGACAGAAACACATGAAAATGCATGTACGGTGTGTGCCGTGACTCTGCCAGTGCAGCAGAGCGTTTTGGGTGAGTCTGCATCGAATATGATGAAAAGTGACTAGTTTGGGCCCGATAACACTGAAATTGAAAGAAACACATGAAAATGCATATTCTGTGTGTGCCTTCACTCTGCTAGCACAACCAAGCATTAGGTGTGAGTCTGGATCGAATATGATGAAAAGTGACTAGTTTGGGCCCGATAACACTGAAACTCACAGAAACACATGAAAATGAATGTACGGTGTGTGCCGTGACTCTGCCAGTGCAGCAGAGCGTTTTGGGTGAGTCTGCATCGATTCTGAAGAAAAGTGACTGGTTTGTGTCCGATAACACTGAAATTGACAGAAACACATGAAAATGCATGTACGGTGTGTGCCGTGACTCTGCCAGTACAGCAGAGCGTTTTGGACGAGTCTGCATCGATTCTGATGAAAAGTGACTAGTTTGGGCCCGATAACACTGAAATTGATAGAAACACATGAAAATGCATATTCTGTGTGTGCCTTCACTCTGCTAGCAGTACCAAGCATTAGGTGTGAGTCTGCATCGATTCTGATGAAAAGTGACTAGTTTGTGCCCGATAACACTGAAATTGACAGAAACACATGAAAATGTATATTCTGTGTGTGCCTTCACTCTGCTAGCAGTACCAAGCATTAGGTGTGAGTCTGCATCGATTCTGATGAAAAGTGACTAGTTTGGGCCCGATAACACTGAAATTGACAGAATGACATGAAAATGCATATTCTGTGTGTGCCTTCACTCTGCTAGCAGAACCAAGCATTAGGTGTGAGTCTGGATCGAATATGATGAAAAGTGACTAGTTTGTGTCCGATAACACTGAAATTCATAGAAACACATGAAAATGCATGTACGGTGTGTGCCGTGACTCTGCCAGTACAGCAGAGCGTTTTGGGTGAGTCTGCATCGAATTTGATGAAAAGTGACTAGTTTGGGCCCGATAACACTGAAATTGACAGAAACACATGAAAATGCATGTACGGTGTGTGCCGTGACTCTGCAAGTACAGCAGAGCGTTTTGGGTGAGTCTGCATCGATTTTGATGAAAAGTGACTCGTTTGTGTCCGATAACACTGAAATTGATAGAAACACATGAAAATGCATGTACGGTGTGTGCCGTGACTCTGCTAGCAGAACCGAGTATTAGGTGTGAGTCTGGATCGAATATGATGAAAAGTGACTAGTTTCTATCTGATAACACTGAAATTGAAAGAAACACATGAAAATGCATATTCTGTGTGTGCCTTCACTCTGCTAGCACAACCAAGCATTAGGTGTGAGTCTTGATCGAATATGATGAAAAGTGACTAGTTTGGGCCCGATAACACTGAAACTCACAGAAACACATGAAAATGAATGTACGGTGTGTGCCGTGACTCTGCCAGTGCAGCAGAGCGTTTTGGGTGAGTCTGCATCGATTCTGAAGAAAAGTGACTGGTTTGTGTCCGATAACACTGAAATTGACAGAAACACATGAAAATGCATGTACGGTGTGTGCCGTGACTCTGCCAGTACAGCAGAGCGTTTTGGACGAGTCTGCATCGATTCTGATGAAAAGTGACTAGTTTGGGCCCAATAACACTGAAATTGATAGAAACACATGAAAATGCATATTCTGTGTGTGCCTTCACTCTGCTAGCAGTACCAAGCATTAGGTGTGAGTCTGCATCGATTCTGATGAAAAGTGACTAGTTTGGGCCCGATAACACTGAAATTGACAGAAACACATGAAAATGCATATTCTGTGTGTGCCTTCACTCTGCTAGCAGAACCGAGCATTAGGTGTGAGTCTTGATCGAATATGATGAAAAGTGACTAGTTTGTGTCCGATAACACTGAAATTGATAGAAACACATGAAAATGCATATTCTCTGTGTGTCTTCACTCTGCTAGCAGAACCAAGCATTAGGTGTGAGTCTGGATCGAATATGATGAAAAGTGACTAGTTTGGGCCCGATAACACTGAAATTGACAGAAACACATGGAAATACATGTAGGGTGTGTGCCGTGACTCTGCCAGTGCAGCAGAGCGTTTTGGGTGAGTCTGCATCGATTCTGATGAAAAGTGACTGGTTTGTGTCCGATAACACTGAAATTCATAGAAACACATGAAAATGCATGTACGGTGTGTGCCGTGACTCTGCCAGTACAGCAGAGCGTTTTGGGTGAGTCTGCATCGATTCTGATGAAAAGTGACTAGTTTGGGCCCGATAACACTAAAATTGACAGAAACACATGAAAATGCATGTACGGTGTGTGCCGTGACTCTGCTAGCAGAACCGAGTATTAGGTGTGAGTCTGGATCGAATATGATGAAAAGTGACTAGTTTGGGCCCAATAACACTGAAATTGACAGAAACACATGAAAATGCATATACTGTGTGTGCCTTCACTCTGCTAGCAGAACCAAGCATTAGGTGTGAGTCTTGATCGAATATGATGAAAAGTGACTAGTTTCTGTCCGATAACACTGAAATTGTAAGAAACACATGAAAATGCATATTCTCTGTGTGTCTTCACTCTGCTAGCAGAACCGAGCATTAGGTGTGAGTCTGGATCGAATATGGTGAAAAGTGACTAGTTTCTGTCCGATAACACTGAAATTGATAGAAACACATGAAAATGCATATTCTCTGTGTGTCTTCACTCTGCTAGCAGAACAAAGCATTAGGTGTGAGTCTGGATCGAATATGATGAAAAGTGACTAGTTTGGGCCCGATAACACTGAAATTGACAGAAACACATGGAAATACATGTAGGGTGTGTGCCGTGACTCTGCCAGTGCAGCAGAGCGTTTTGGGTGAGTCTGCATCGATTCTGATGAAAAGTGACTGGTTTGTGTCCGATAACACTGAAATTCATAGAAACACATGAAAATGCATGTACGGTGTGTGCCGTGACTCTGCCAGTACAGCAGAGCGTTTTGGGTGAGTCTGCATCGATTCTGATGAAAAGTGACTGGTTTGTGTCCGATAACACTGAAATTCATAGAAACACATGAAAATGCATGTACGGTGTGTGCCGTGACTCTGCCAGTACAGCAGAGCGTTTTGGGTGAGTCTGCATCGATTCTGATGAAAAGTGACTAGTTTGGGCCCGATAACACTGAAATTGACAGAAACACATGAAAATGCATGTACGGTGTGTGCCGTGACTCTGCAAGTACAGCAGAGCGTTTTGGGTGAGTCTGCATCGATTTTGATGAAAAGTGACTCGTTTGTGTCCGATAACACTGAAATTGATAGAAACACATGAAAATGCATGTACGGTGTGTGCCGTGACTCTGCTAGCAGAACCGAGTATTAGGTGTGAGTCTGGATCGAATATGATGAAAAGTGACTAGTTTCTATCTGATAACACTGAAATTGAAAGAAACACATGAAAATGCATATTCTGTGTGTGCCTTCACTCTGCTAGCACAACCAAGCATTAGGTGTGAGTCTGGATCGAATATGATGAAAAGTGACTAGTTTGGGCCCGATAACACTGAAACTCACAGAAACACATGAAAATGAATGTACGGTGTGTGCCGTGACTCTGCCAGTGCAGCAGAGCGTTTTGGGTGAGTCTGCATCGATTCTGAAGAAAAGTGACTGGTTTGTGTCCGATAACACTGAAATTGACAGAAACACATGAAAATGCATGTACGGTGTGTGCCGTGACTCTGCCAGTACAGCAGAGCGTTTTGGACGAGTCTGCATCGATTCTGATGAAAAGTGACTAGTTTGGGCCCAATAACACTGAAATTGATAGAAACACATGAAAATGCATATTCTGTGTGTGCCTTCACTCTGCTAGCAGTACCAAGCATTAGGTGTGAGTCTGCATCGATTCTGATGAAAAGTGACTAGTTTGGGCCCGATAACACTGAAATTGACAGAAACACATGAAAATGCATATTCTGTGTGTGCCTTCACTCTGCTAGCAGAACCTAGCATTAGGTGTGAGTCTGGATCGAATATGATGAAAAGTGACTAGTTTGTGTCCGATAACACTGAAATTGATAGAAACACATGAAAATGCATATTCTCTGTGTGTCTTCACTCTGCTAGCAGAACCAAGCATTAGGTGTGAGTCTGGATCGAATATGATGAAAAGTGACTAGTTTGGGCCCGATAACACTGAAATTGACAGAAACACATGGAAATACATGTAGGGTGTGTGCCGTGACTCTGCCAGTGCAGCAGAGCGTTTTGGGTGAGTCTGCATCGATTCTGATGAAAAGTGACTAGTTTGTGTCCGATAACACTGAAATTCATAGAAACACATGAAAATGCATGTACGGTGTGTGCCGTGACTCTGCCAGTACAGCAGAGCGTTTTGGGTGAGTCTGCATCGATTTTGATGAAAAGTGACTAGTTTGGGCCCGATAACACTAAAATTGACAGAAACACATGAAAATGCATGTACGGTGTGTGCCGTGACTCTGCTAGCAGAACCGAGTATTAGGTGTGAGTCTGGATCGAATATGATGAAAAGTGACTAGTTTGGGCCCAATAACACTGAAATTGACAGAAACACATGAAAATGCATATACTGTGTGTGCCTTCACTCTGCTAGCAGAACCAAGCATTAGGTGTGAGTCTTGATCGAATATGATGAAAAGTGACTAGTTTCTGTCCGATAACACTGAAATTGTAAGAAACACATGAAAATGCATATTCTCTGTGTGTCTTCACTCTGCTAGCAGAACCAAGCATTAGGTGTGAGTCTGGATCGAATATGGTGAAAAGTGACTAGTTTCTGTCCGATAACACTGAAATTGATAGAAACACATGAAAATGCATATTCTCTGTGTGTCTTCACTCTGCTAGCAGAACAAAGCATTAGGTGTGAGTCTGGATCGAATATGATGAAAAGTGACTAGTTTGGGCCCGATAACACTGAAATTGACAGAAACACATGGAAATACATGTAGGGTGTGTGCCGTGACTCTGCCAGTGCAGCAGAGCGTTTTGGGTGAGTCTGCATCGATTCTGATGAAAAGTGACTGGTTTGTGTCCGATAACACTGAAATTCATAGAAACACATGAAAATGCATGTACGGTGTGTGCCGTGACTCTGCCAGTACAGCAGAGCGTTTTGGGTGAGTCTGCATCGATTTTGATGAAAAGTGACTAGTTTGGGCCCGATAACACTGAAATTGACAGAAACACATGAAAATGCATGTACGGTGTGTGCCGTGACTCTGCCAGTACAGCAGAGCGTTTTGGGTGAGTCTGCATCGATTTTGATGAAAAGTGACTCGTTTGTGTCCGATAACACTGAAATTGTAAGAAACACATGAAAATGCATATTCTCTGTGTGTCTTCACTCCGCTAGCAGAACCGAGCATTAGGTGTGAGTCTGGATCGAATATGATGAAAAGTGACTAGTTTGGGCCCAATAACACTGAAATTGATAGAAACACATGAAAATGCATATACTGTGTGTGCCTTCACTCTCCTAGAAGAACCAAGCATTAGGTGTGAGTCTGGATCGAATATTATGAAAAGTGACTAGTTTGTGTCCGATAACACTGAAATTGATAGAAACACATGAAAATGCATATTCTGTGTGTGCCTTCACTCTGCTAGCAGAACCAAGCATTAGGTGTGAGTCTTGATCGAATATGATGAAAAGTGACTAGTTTGGGCCCGATAACACTGAAACTCACAGAAAAACATGAAAATGAATGTACGGTGTGTGCCGTGACTCTGCCAGTGCAGCAGAGCGTTTTGGGAGAGTCTGCATCGATTCTGAAGAAAAGTGACTGGTTTGTGTCCGATAACACTGAAATTGACAGAAACACATGAAAATGCATGTACGGTGTGTGCCGTGACTCTGCCAGTACAGCAGAGCGTTTTGGACGAGTCTGCATCGATTCTGATGAAAAGTGACTAGTTTGGGCCCGATAACACTGAAATTGACAGAAACACATGAAAATGCATATTCTGTGTGTGCCTTCACTCTGCTAGCAGAACCGAGCATTAGGTGTGAGTCTGGATCGAATATGATGAAAAGTGACTAGTTTGTGTCCGATAACACTGAAATTGATAGAAACACATGAAAATGCATATTCTCTGTGTGTCTTCACTCTGCTAGCAGAACCAAGCATTAGGTGTGAGTCTGGATCGAATATGATGAAAAGTGACTAGTTTGGGCCCAATAACACTGAAATTGACAGAAACACATGAAAATGCATGTACGGTGTGACTTGACTCTGCCAGTACAGCAGAACGTTTTGGACGAGTCTGCATTGATTCTGATGAAAAGTGACTAGTTTGGGCCCAATAACACTGAAATTGACAGAAACATATGAAAATGCATATACTGTGTGTGCCTTCCTCTGCTAGCAGAACCAAGCATTAGGTGCGAGTCTGGATCGAATATGATGAAAAGTGACTAGTTTGGGCCCGATAACACTGAAATTGACAGAAACACATGGAAATACATGTAGCGTGTGTGCCGTGACTCTGCCAGTGCAGCAGAGCGTTTTGGGTGAGTCTGCATCGATTCTGATGAAAAGTGACTGGTTTGTGTCCGATAACACTGAAATTGATAGAAACACATGAAAATGCATGTACGGTGTGTGCCGTGACTCTGCCAGTACAGCAGTGCGTTTTGGGTGAGTCTGCATCGATTTTGATGAAAAGTGACTAGTTTGGGCCCGATAACACTGAAATTGACAGAAACACATGAAAATGCATGTACGGTGTGTGCCATGACTCTGCCAGTACAGCAGAGCGTTTTGGACGAGTCTGCATCGATTCTGATGAAAAGTGACTAGTTTGGGCCAGATAACACTGAAATTGACAGAAACACATGAAAATGCATGTACGGTGTGTGCCGTGACTCTGCTAGCAGAACCGAGTATTAGGTGTGAGTCTGGATCGAATATGATGAAAAGTGACTAGTTTGGGCCCAATAACACTGAAATTGATAGAAACACATGAAAATGCATATACTGTGTGTGCCTTCACTCTCCTAGAAGAACCAAGCATTAGGTGTGAGTCTGGATCGAATATGATGAAAAGTGACTAGTTTGGGTCCGATAACACTGAAATTGACAGAAACATATGAAAATGCATATACTGTGTGTGCCTTCCTCTGCTAGCAGAACCAAGCATTAGGTGTGAGTCTGGATCGAATATGATGAAAAGTGACTAGTTTGTGTCTGATAACACTGAAATTGATAGAAACACATGAAAATGCATATTCTCTGTGTGTCTTCACTCTGCTAGCAGAACCAAGCATTAGGTGTGAGTCTGGATCGAATATGATGAAAAGTGACTAGTTTGGGCCCAATAACACTGAAATTGATAGAAACACATGAAAATGCATATACTGTGTGTGCCTTCACTCTGCTAGCAGAACCAAGCATTAGGTGTGAGTCTTGATCGAATATGATGAAAAGTGACTAGTTTCTGTCCGATAACACTGAAATTGTAAGAAACACATGAAAATGCATATTCTCTGTGTGTCTTCACTCTGCTAGCAGAACCGAGCATTAGGTGTGAGTCTGGATCGAATATGGTGAAAAGTGACTAGTTTCTGTCCGATAACACTGAAATTGATAGAAACACATGAAAATGCATATTCTCTGTGTGTCTTCACTCTGCTAGCAGAATAAAGCATTAGGTGTGAGTCTGGATCGAATATGATGAAAAGTGACTAGTTTGGGCCCGATAACACTGAAATTGACAGAAACACATGGAAATACATGTAGTGTGTGTGCCGTGACTCTGCCAGTACAGCAGAGCGTTTTGGGTGAGTCTGCATCGATTCTGATGAAAAGTGACTAGTTTGGGCCCAATAACACTGAAATTGATAGAAACACATGAAAATGCATATTCTGTGTGTGCCTTCACTCTGCTAGCAGTACCAAGCATTAGGTGTGAGTCTGCATCGATTCTGATGAAAAGTGACTAGTTTGGGTCCGATAACACTGAAATTGACAGAAACACATGAAAATGCATATTCTGTGTGTGCCTTCACTCTGCTAGCAGAACCGAGCATTAGGTGTGAGTCTGGATCGAATATGATGAAAAGTGACTAGTTTGTGTCCGATAACACTGAAATTGATAGAAACACATGAAAATGCATATTCTCTGTGTGTCTTCACTCTGCTAGCAGAACCAAGCATTAGGTGTGAGTCTGGATCGAATATGATGAAAAGTGACTAGTTTGGGCCCAATAACACTGAAATTGACAGAAACACATGAAAATGCATGTACGGTGTGACTTGACTCTGCCAGTACAGCAGAACGTTTTGGACGAGTCTGCATTGATTCTGATGAAAAGTGACTAGTTTGGGCCCAATAACACTGAAATTGACAGAAACATATGAAAATGCATATACTGTGTGTGCCTTCCTCTGCTAGCAGAACCAAGCATTAGGTGCGAGTCTGGATCGAATATGATGAAATGTGACTAGTTTGTGTCTGATAACACTGAAATTGATAGAAACACATGAAAATGCATATTCTCTGTGTGTCTTCACTCTGCTAGCAGAACCAAGCATTAGGTGTGAGTCTGGATCGAATATGATGAAAAGTGACTAGTTTGGGCCCAATAACACTGAAATTGATAGAAACACATGAAAATGCATATACTGTGTGTGCCTTCACTCTCCTAGAAGAACCAAGCATTAGGTGTGAGTCTGGATCGAATATGATGAAAAGTGACTAGTTTGGGCCCGATAACACTGAAATTGACAGAAACACATGGAAATACATGTAGCGTGTGTGCCGTGACTCTGCCAGTGCAGCAGAGCGTTTTGGGTGAGTCTGCATCGATTCTGATGAAAAGTGACTGGTTTGTGTCCGATAACACTGAAATTGATAGAAACACATGAAAATGCATGTACGGTGTGTGCCGTGACTCTGCCAGTACAGCAGAGCGTTTTGGGTGAGTCTGCATCGATTTTGATGAAAAGTGACTAGTTTGGGCCCGATAACACTGAAATTGACAGAAACACATGAAAATGCATGTACGGTGTGTGCCATGACTCTGCCAGTACAGCAGAGCGTTTTGGACGAGTCTGCATCGATTCTGATGAAAAGTGACTAGTTTGGGCCAGATAACACTGAAATTGACAGAAACACATGAAAATGCATGTACGGTGTGTGCCGTGACTCTGCTAGCAGAACCGAGTATTAGGTGTGAGTCTGGATCGAATATGATGAAAAGTGACTAGTTTGGGCCCAATAACACTGAAATTGATAGAAACACATGAAAATGCATATACTGTGTGTGCCTTCACTCTCCTAGAAGAACCAAGCATTAGGTGTGAGTCTGGATCGAATATGATGAAAAGTGACTAGTTTGGGTCCGATAACACTGAAATTGACAGAAACATATGAAAATGCATATACTGTGTGTGCCTTCCTCTGCTAGCAGAACCAAGCATTAGGTGTGAGTCTGGATCGAATATGATGAAAAGTGACTAGTTTGTGTCTGATAACACTGAAATTGATAGAAACACATGAAAATGCATATTCTCTGTGTGTCTTCACTCTGCTAGCAGAACCAAGCATTAGGTGTGAGTCTGGATCGAATATGATGAAAAGTGACTAGTTTGGGCCCAATAACACTGAAATTGATAGAAACACATGAAAATGCATATACTGTGTGTGCCTTCACTCTGCTAGCAGAACCAAGCATTAGGTGTGAGTCTTGATCGAATATGATGAAAAGTGACTAGTTTCTGTCCGATAACACTGAAATTGATAGAAACACATGAAAATGCATATTCTCTGTGTGTCTTCACTCTGCTAGCAGAACCGAGCATTAGGTGTGAGTCTGGATCGAATATGGTGAAAAGTGACTAGTTTCTGTCCGATAACACTGAAATTGATAGAAACACATGAAAATGCATATTCTCTGTGTGTCTTCACTCTGCTAGCAGAATAAAGCATTAGGTGTGAGTCTGGATCGAATATGATGAAAAGTGACTAGTTTGGGCCCGATAACACTGAAATTGACAGAAACACATGGAAATACATGTAGTGTGTGTGCCGTGACTCTGCCAGTACAGCAGAGCGTTTTGGGTGAGTCTGCATCGATTCTGATGAAAAGTGACTAGTTTGGGCCCAATAACACTGAAATTGATAGAAACACATGAAAATGCATATTCTGTGTGTGCCTTCACTCTGCTAGCAGTACCAAGCATTAGGTGTGAGTCTGCATTGATTCTGATGAAAAGTGACTAGTTTGGGTCCGATAACACTGAAATTGACAGAAACACATGAAAATGCATATTCTGTGTGTGCCTTCACTCTGCTAGCAGAACCGAGCATTAGGTGTGAGTCTGGATCGAATATGATGAAAAGTGACTAGTTTGTGTCCGATAACACTGAAATTGATAGAAACACATGAAAATGCATATTCTCTGTGTGTCTTCACTCTGCTAGCAGAACCAAGCATTAGGTGTGAGTCTGGATCGAATATGATGAAAAGTGACTAGTTTGGGCCCAATAACACTGAAACTGACAGAAACACATGAAAATGCATGTACGGTGTGACTTGACTCTGCCAGTACAGCAGAACGTTTTGGACGAGTCTGCATTGATTCTGATGAAAAGTGACTAGTTTGGGCCCAATAACACTGAAATTGACAGAAACATATGAAAATGCATATACTGTGTGTGCCTTCCTCTGCTAGCAGAACCAAGCATTAGGTGCGAGTCTGGATCGAATATGATGAAAAGTGACTAGTTTGTGTCTGATAACACTGAAATTGATAGAAACACATGAAAATGCATATTCTCTGTGTGTCTTCACTCTGCTAGCAGAACCAAGCATTAGGTGTGAGTCTGGATCGAATATGATGAAAAGTGACTAGTTTGGGCCCAATAACACTTGAAAATGCATATACTGTGTGTGCCTTCACTCTGCTAGCAGAACCAAGCATTAGGTGTGAGTCTTGATCGAATATGATGAAAAGTGACTAGTTTCTGTCCGATAACACTGAAATTGTAAGAAACACATGAAAATGCATATTCTCTGTGTGTCTTCACTCTGCTAGCAGAACCGAGCATTAGGTGTGAGTCTGGATCGAATATGGTGAAAAGTGACTAGTTTCTGTCCGATAACACTGAAATTGATAGAAACACATGAAAATGCATATTCTCTGTGTGTCTTCACTCTGCTAGCAGAATAAAAGCATTAGGTGTGAGTCTGGATCGAATATGATGAAAAGTGACTAGTTTGGGCCCGATAACACTGAAATTGACAGAAACACATGGAAATACATGTAGTGTGTG